>NC_068427.1:21768738-21848738 GCF_023373465.1 Oncorhynchus keta | reverse complement strand
AAACACACTCTCACACACACATTGTACATAGGTACACACATACATACACGCACACACAGTTTTCCTAGTCAGGGCAAGTATTCCGAAAACCTCTTGGCCCCAGCTCTAACCACTATACCTCAAAATCTGGAACTGCTGTTATTTTCTATATGGGATGACTTGGCTACTCCTCCATTACAGTCAATGGACTTGGGATTGTACTGTACATTACTAGCTGTATAATGCCCTCTTCCTCCAGAACACCACCTCTACTGCCACCACTACTGTACCTGCAGCAGCAGATAAACTGTCTGCCCCCCCAGGGTTGAGTTGGTGCAGTCCACATTGCCTTTCCAGGAATATGGGGAATGATTCATGCTGTGACGTCCCTGGAGGAGCTTCCGTCATCCCTGAAGACATTCCGATGGGAAGGGAGTGGGACACACTCTAACACACACACACCCCACAACATACACACATTCTCTCTCTCTCTGTCTCTCTCTCTCCCTCTCTCTATAGCTCTCCCTCTCTCTCTCTCTCTCTCTCTCTCCCTCTCTCTATAGCTCTCCCTCTCTCTCTCTCTCTCTCTCTCTCTCTCTCTCTCTCTCTCTCTCTCTCTCTCTCTCTCTCTCTCTCTCTCTCTCTCTCTCTCTCTCTCTCTCTCTCTCTCTCTCTCTCTCTCTCTCTCTCTCTCTCTCTCTCTCTCTCTCTCTCTCTCTCTCTCTCTCTCTCTCTCTCTCTCTCTCTCTCTCTCTCTCTCTCTCTCTCTCTCTCTCTCACCCTTTGTGATTTGTCATGGTTTCGCTATCCCAGAGGAGGAGAGTGAGAGATTCGCACACGCTCACGCAGCAGTCCACCCAGAACTACACATACACACACACGCACGCACACACACACACACACACACACACACACACACACGCACGCACGCACGCACGCACGCACGCACACACACACACACACACACACTCCTTGCACCATTTGTAGTGGGAGTGAGTGGGTCACACACGCTAACGGTGCAGTCCTCTCTAAGCGTGGGATAATTGTAACTGAGGGTTTTACTAGCCCCCAAAGCCAGCAGATGGGAGCACTCTAGTGGAAAGGAATTAGACTCCATTATTTCACAGACCAGGCTCCATCAACACAGGATAGCAGTCAAGAGGCCTGTATCTGGAAGCACAGTCATACATTTTTCACACATACACACACACTTTGATGATACACACTTTGGCATTCATCAGAAATATACGGACAATCATAGTTTGCTGACTACCCTGGTTTCCATGGTGCTTTAATGGTGGATTTGCGACAAGCATAGAGGGAGGTTGACACACACACACCTCCCTGACACACACACACACACTGACACACACACACACCTCCCTGACACACACACACACACACTGACACATACCCCAGCTTATAAAACACTAGAGCTTTGATCTGCTACAGTATGGATTCCCTCAGCACAGCCCCCACCCATCCCCCACTCTCTCGCCCTCCCTCCCGTGCTCTCCCTGCTCTCTGTCTATCCGAGCTCCAGAGGCATCAGTGTGATGTAACCAACAGTCTCCCACTGTGCTGCAGTGTCATCCCCCCCCCAGTAGGAGGAGAGCACATCTATAGAACAAAAGTGTTGTGCTCAACAACACAACTGCTGTGTGGAGACTAAATGTGCCGTGATGTTCAGTAGGACTATTCGGTGTGATGATGCTACTATCGTACACTACAAGGTATGCAGAGCAGAGCTCTGATGATTGTGTAGTATGAAGGACATATGAAATAACTGACCCCCTGCTATACCGCTATAAACCCTCAAACCTTAAGGCGTCCATGTGCTTCCCAGCTGAAACCTTTCAGAGAGCATACAGTATATTATGACGACGTATTTGTTAGCTTTGGACTTTGGTTAGTTTTTGGGGGGCTGTTCGGGTACACAGAAGGTTCTGAAGGCAAGTCGAGGTCTACGCCCCTTCGTCGGTGAGTCAACAGTAGGGACTATTCAATAAAGGGACGACTTGCTTTCATGCAGATTTTTTAATTGAGAAATACAACACCAAACATCTTAGTCAGATGTAAAATTGCACAGCTAAGATCTCGGCAAAAACGTCAAAATGAATGACAGATTTCTTGAGTTGTCTGAGATGAATTCTGACCATTTTGAGGAAGTGTACACTATACCGTGTACGGCATCTCAAAATGGACAAACAGTACTGTTGAGCTTTTTTTCTCATTTTACAAGCAAATGTCTTTTAAGGGAGTGTAGGATCACACTCGTTCGGGTTCGCCTAGCCTAGCCGCACATGTACGCACACACACACACGCACGCACACACAAACACACACGCACGCACACACACACGCATGCACACGCACGCACGCACGCACACACACGCACGCACGCACACATGCACACACACACGCACGCACACACACACACACACACACGCACGCACGCACACACACACACACACACACAGGCACGCACGCACACGCACACAAAAACACACACACATACCTTTCTGTGACACCTGACATGCCATGTTTCTGTGATGATAGCTGAAATTGGCTAGCTGCTGAAGCAGCCAGGTTTCTCTAGATCCACTGTGAAATTAGACGTCCGTCCTGATAAGCAGAACATCAGGAGATTACTTCATAACCGGTCATTATGGGCAATGGTGTGCGCTACTACCATCAAGTAGGCTTTTGCTAGGGCGTTGTGGACGGGGATGGTGGATGGGCGTAAGCAGCGAGCTCCGGCACTGAGTGTCACGTGTTCAATACCAGTGCTAGGCTTATTTTAAAAAATGAAGAAATGTAAACCCTATCCCTTACCTTAACGAAGCAATAGAAATAGCAAAGAAATAGCGCACATAGAACAGATCTACCGCTTCTTAGTTACATATTGCAGCCTTAACTCTTTGGCATTAATGCCTAAAGTTAATGGACAAGCGTCAGATTCTCCAGTGAGACCGTGAGAGCTTGTTGGCTGAAGGTCAGGGTTCGAGTCACACGCTAAATTACTCTTTACATTTTTCTTTCTCTCTCACTGCCTCGCCATTTTTATGTTTTCAGCTCAGGCACCACTTCCATCCACTCTCGTTTATGTTGTCCTTTGTACACGCTTGACTTGAGAAGGGAGTGTGTCTATTTGTGTGCGTGTGTGTGTGCATGCATGTGTTTGTTGCATCTGTCAGAGGGAGAACATGAGAGAGAATTTACTGTATTAACTATCACACTATGGCCATAGCATAGAGAGAGAGAGAGAGAGAGAGAGAGAGAGAGGTGGGTGATGAACTGGTTTTATTTGGCCCCACAAGTTTTCTGAGCAAAGATGTTTTCTTAGATTTTTATTTTTTATTGTCGGACATAAAAGACTGTAAAAGGACCAGGAAATCATCTCCAAGTGATTTTAATTATGTAAAGGTGATCATATACAAATGTAAGCAAGGTTTGAAATGATTATGTTTTAGTCAAACATTATATCTGTTTGTGCTTCTTGCAGTCAATTTACAGTCTACTAATGATTTGTAATTATGTTCCTGGCGCCCGACCATCCGCTCAAGAAAAAATGAGCCCGCGGCTGAATCTAGTTGACGGTCCCTGCTCTAGTCACAGTGCTTCTCTAATGCTATGTAATCCATCAGGGTATTGTGGTTTTTAATTAACTAACTGCATGTATCTATATCACTGACTCCAGGGCGTTAAGGTTAGAATGCAATTTCACCATTGGCTGTGTCTGGCTAATACATGCTGTTTGTTAGGAGGTTTGTCTCATGGAGGGCTCCATTATAAAGGTGTAGGGTTATGATTAGGGCTGTTGCGGTCACCAGTCATGAAGGCAGTTAAATTCCATGTGACTGTGTAGTCACGGTAAATAGGCTTCTCCAAGCTCTGATGCTGCTGATGGTCATTAATATCCTACCAAACCTGTTAACTGCCTGGTACTCAGCGCTCTATTGTCCCTCTAATCACTCTGACATCAATGCAAATGTCATCTAAAATCGAATCAAACACTTCATGAGAGCCCATGAGCTCCTGTTGCTCTATAGGCTATGCAAAAAGAGGAGGATCCCATCAGCTTTATATAAGCTAATCATACTATATTTATCAATTTTCCTAATATTAAGCACATTGCTTATCTTTACAACAAGAGTATAACCTACGTGGCTGGCATGAAAATAAACCATGGGGAAAAGCGTCCTCCATTCACTATTTAAGTGCATAAATGGCGTGTATGTTTTCCCGATGCCCCTGTTTCCATACAGGTGCATGATAATGGTCCATTCTAAATCATAACAAATGTCACACACACACATGATTTAGTATATGTAATGATAAGATTAAATCAAGAATAGTCTGATGGGTGACTATATTAGCCTATCACTTGTGAATTATATATTATCACTTGGGAATAATGCCCAGCATAAGAAACAATGCCTTTTTTTTGCAACTTTTTCTAATCATAGTTGCACACCTCATGTAGCCTGGCCCGTAGGCCTATATGTTTTGATAAGGTTTGTATCACACCTCATTTAGCCTGGCCCATAGGCCTATATGTTTTGATAAGGTCAGTATCACACCTCATGTAGCCTGGCCCATAGGCCTATATGTTTTGATAAGGTCAGTATCACACCTCATGTAGCCTGGCCCATAGTCCTATATGTTTTGATAAGGTCAGTATCACACCTCATGTAGCCTGGCCCATAGTCCTATATGTTTTGATAAGGTCAGTATCACACCTCATGTAGCCTGGCCCATAGGCCTATATGTTTTGATAAGGTTTGTATCACAACTAAAGTGGCCAAATGTTTATCAACATTTTAAGCTAAACATTCTGATCTGCTGCGTCACCCACATCGCATAAAACAGGTTTTTTGATGCTAGTGGTTGTATTAATTTGGGATCTATCGCATCCCACAACTGTCCCAGACTATGTTCGGAATATTTATTTCTCGCACAGAATAGAATAGGTCAGCTTTTGTACTATGGGGGATAGTAGATTGCTGTTTGTTAGGTCTACTCATCTTGTTGGCTGATGAAAAGTAAATGTGGATAATTCTTCCAATATTTTCAATATGCACCTCGGAATTGGAAAAAGATGCAGCTGCGTCCCCGATGTGTCTGTCTTCACTTGTAGCCTGTGAAAATGACCCAATCTCGTGATGGAGAGCCATGTGAGTGAGAGGTCCAAGGGCGCAATGGCCACTGGCTGCAAAAGACATGGATTTTTTGGGTGCATTACGGCCGCACCAAGGGGATGCCACCGTGAAATTCGAGGCATTATCAAGTGCTTGTCAAATTGTGGATGAGAGACTGATGAAGTGTGTACAGCCTGCACAAAAAAAACAAAGCAGAGCTCATGCCTTTCAAGAGACTTTTTTCAAATCATCAATAGAGTCGCATCATGCAGCATTACAATGTATTAAAAATCAAAACTTATAGCCCAACGTTTGTAGAACAACTAAAGTTGCATTAATAACTCTAAATGAAGCATTCAGGAGTACTTATTTATTTGTTAACTGCTCAACACAGAATAGCCGCATGTGTGCTCTCCCTCAAATCCTTTGGAGAAAATATCCTTTGTGTTTTATTGAGCTTTGTTCAATTGTATTCTTCATTTGATAAAATAGTATAACATAATGCCTGGAAATTATGAGTAAATCTTTTCTGCTAAATGAACTAGTGTAGCCCACAGCCATATGTTATAGCTAGACCAGGACCTAACATACCGTAAGGACAACTCAGTATGCTATTCTGTTCTTCTGAAATGGACTACATTTTCTTCGTATCATGCTGCTTTAGACCTGTCTAAAATAAATCAGGGATTTATTGTGAAGGTGTAGGCTATATTACATGGATTTATTGGGAAGGTGTGGGCTATATTACATGGATTTATTGGGAAGGTGTGGGCTATATTACATGGATGTATTGGGAAGGTGTGGGCTATATTACATGGATGTATTGGGAAGGTGTGGGCTATATTACATGGATTTATTGGGAAGGTGTGGGCTATATTACATGGATTTATTGGGAAGGTGTGGGCTATATTACATGGATGTATTGGGAAGGTGTGGGCTATATTACATGGATTTATTGGGAAGGTGTGGGCTATATTACATGGATTTATTGGGAAGGTGTAGGCTATATTACATGGATTTATTGTGAAGGTGTGGGCTATATTACATGGATGTATTGGGAAGGTGTAGGCTATATTACATGGATTTATTGTGAAGGTGTAGGCTATATTACATGGATTTATTGTGAAGGTGTAGGCTATATCACATGGATTTATTGGGAAGGTGTAGACTATATTACATGGATTTATTGGGAAGGTGTGGGCTATATTACATGGATTTATTGGGAAGGTGTAGGCTATATCACATGGATTTATTGGGAAGGTGTAGACTATATTACATGGATGTATTGGGAAGGTGTAGACTATATTACATGGATGTATTGGGAAGGTGTAGGCTATATTACATGGATGTATTGGGAAGGTGTAGGCTATATTACATGGATGTATTGGGAAGGTGTAGGCTATATTACATGGATGTATTGGGAAGGTGTAGGCTATATTACATGGATTTATTGTGAAGGTGTAGGCTATATTACATGGATGTATTGGGAAGGTGTAGGCTATATTACATGGATGTATTGGGAAGGTGTAGGCTATATTACATGGATGTATTGGGAAGGTGTAGGCTATATTACATGGATGTATTGTGAAGGTGTAGGCTATATTACATGGATGTATTGGGAAGGTGTAGGCTATATTACATGGATGTATTGGGAAGGTGTAGGCTATATTACATGGATGTATTGGGAAGGTGTAGGCTATATTACATGGATGTATTGGGAAGGTGTAGGCTATATTACATGGATGTATTGGGAAGGTGTGGGCTATATTACATGGATTTATTGTGAAGGTGTAGGCTATATTACATGGATTTATTGTGAAGGTGTAGGCTATATTACATGGATATATTGTGAAGGTGTAGGCTCTACTACATGGATTTATTGTGAAGGTGTAGGCTATATTACATGGATATATTGTGAAGGTGTAGGCTATATTACATGGATATATTGTGAAGGTGTAGGCTATATTACATGGATGTATTGGGAAGGTGTGGGCTATATTACATGGATTTATTGTGAAGGTGTAGACTATATTACATGGATATATTGTGAAGGTGTAGACTATATTACATGGATGTATTGGGAAGGTGTAGGCTATATTACATGGATGTATTGGGAAGGTGTGGGCTATATTACATGGATTTATTGTGAAGGTGTAGGCTATATTACATGGATATATTGTGAAGGTGTAGGCTCTACTACATGGATTTATTGTGAAGGTGTAGGCTATATTACATGGATATATTGTGAAGGTGTAGGCTATATTACATGGATATATTGTGAAGGTGTAGGCTATATTACATGGATGTATTGGGAAGGTGTGGGCTATATTACATGGATGTATTGTGAAGGTGTAGGCTATATTACATGGATGTATTGGGAAGGTGTAGGCTATATTACATGGATGTATTGGGAAGGTGTAGGCTATAATACATGGATTTATTGTGAAGGTGTGGGCTATATTACATGGATTTATTGTGAAGGTGTGGGCTATATTACATGGATTTATTGTGAAGGTGTAGACTATATTACATGGATTTATTGTGAAGGTGTGGGCTATATTACATGGATTTATTGTGAAGGTGTAGGCTATATTACATGGATTTATTGTGAAGGTGTGGGCTATATTACATGGATTTATTGTGAAGGTGTAGACTATATTACATGGATGTATTAGACTTTTTAAAAGGTAGATGTTCCAAAGTTCTGCATCAGTGTCTTGTAGGAAGCCAGGAGATGCTAAATGGGTTTAATTAACGGTCAATTACAGTGAGACCGACAGTTATTTGCTTGACAATCACCTGCTGACAAAATGTCAATGCCACCACATCCCTAGTTGTGATCAGTGCAGCTTGTCCTCGGTGAAAACCATATTGGTGAAGGGTTGCGGTCAATTTCATTTCAACTCCATCAATTCAGTAAATCGAATTAATGAATTTATGCATTGAGAAATCCTCCTTAAACGTAAATGTAACTTTTGATTGATTTTCTCTTCGATTAACCTCTTCACATGACTGAATTGAAATTGAATTGCCCAGGTCCCATATGGGTTTTAGAAACATTCTGGAGATTTCTGCCTCATCACTCTGTACTGGATCATTCCGTTCCCACTAAGAAGACCCAGTGGTAAGTAACCCACAGTAAATGCCACGGGAACTGGGGTTGCTGCGAAACAAAGCTAACTGTTTAAGCGTGTGAACATTTGTCATTAATCACTGAGCGTGGAGCCCATAGTAGAGGCCAATGATTAACGAGCTAACAGTATGGCTACACAGACCCTACAGGATGGAGGGAGATGATAAGGAGGGAGAGATGAGAGAGAGAGCGTGAGGGGGGGGGGGGAGGGAGCGATGGAGATAGGGAGAGGGAGGGATATATAAAGGGGAGAGGGAGGGATATATAAAGGGGAGAGAGAGGGATATATAAAGGGGAGAGGGAGGGATATATAAAGGGGAGAGGAGGGAGGGATATATAAAGGGGAGAGGGAGGGATATATAAAGGGGAGAGGGAGGGATATATAAAGGGGAGAGAGAGGGATATATAAAGGGGAGAGGGAGGGATATATAAAGGGGAGAGGGAGGGATATATAAAGGGGAGAGGGAGGGATATATAAAGGGGAGAGGGAGGGATATATAAAGGGGAGATGGAGGGATATATATAAAGGGGAGAGAGAGGGATATATAAAGGGGAGAGGGAGGGATATATAAAGGGGAGAGAGAGGGATATATAAAGGGGAGAGGGAGGGATATATAAAGGGGAGAGGGAGGGATATATAAAGGGGAGAGGGAGGGATATATAAAGGGGAGATGGAGGGATATATAAAGGGGAGAGGGAGGGATATATAAAGGGGAGAGAGAGGGATATATAAAGGGGAGAGAGAGGGATATATAAAGGGGAGAGGGAGGGATATATAAAGGGGAGAGAGAGGGATATATAAAGGGAGAGGGAGGGATATATAAAGGGAGAGGGAGGGATATATAAAGGGGGAGAGAGGGATATATAAAGGGGAGAGGGAGGGATATATAAAGGGGAGATGGAGGGATATATAAAGGGGAGATGGAGGGATATATAAATGGGAGAGGGAGGGATATATAAAGGGGAGATGGAGGGATATATAAAGGGGAGAGGGAGGGATATATAAAGGGGAGAGGGAGGGATATATAAAGGGGAGAGGGAGGGATATATAAAGGGGAGATGGAGGGATATATAAAGGGGAGAGAGAGGGATATATAAAGGGGAGAGGGAGGGATATATAAAGGGAAAGAGAGGGATATATAAAGGGGAGAGGGAGGGATATATAAAGGGGAGAGGGAGGGATATATAAAGGGGAGAGGGAGGGATATATAAAGGGGAGATGGAGGGATATATAAAGGGGAGAGAGAGGGATATATAAAGGGGAGATGGAGGGATATATAAAGGGGAGAGAGAGGGATATATAAAGGGGAGATGGGGGGATATATAAAGGGGAGAGAGAGGGATATATAAAGGGGAGAGAGAGGGATATATAAAGGGGAGAGGGAGGGATATATAAAGGGGGAGAGAGGGATATATAAAGGGGAGAGAGAGGGATATGTAAAGGGGAGAGAGAGGGATATATAAAGGGGAGAGGGAGGGATATATAAAGGGGAGAGGGAGGGATATATAAAGGGGAGAGGGAGGGATATATAAAGGGGAGAGAGAGGGATATATAAAGGGGAGAGGGAGGGATATATAAAGGGGAGAGAGAGGGATATATAAAGGGGAGAGAGAGGGATATATAAAGGGGAGAGAGAGGGATATATAAAGGGGAGAGAGAGGGATATGTAAAGGGGAGAGGGAGGGATATATAAAGGGGAGAGGGACGGATATATAAAGGGGAGAGAGAGGGATATGTAAAGGGGAGAGAGAGGGATATATAAAGGGGAGAGAGAGGGATATATAAAGGGGAGAGAGAGGGATATGTAAAGGGGAGAGGGAGGGATATATAAAGGGGAGAGGGAGGGATATATAAAGGGGAGAGAGAGGGATATATAAAGGGGAGAGAGAGGGATATATAAAGGGGAGAGAGAGGGATATGTAAAGGGGAGAGGGAGGGATATATAAAGGGGAGAGGGAGGGATATATAAAGGGGAGAGAGAGGGATATGTAAAGGGGAGAGAGAGGGATATGTAAAGGGGAGAGAGAGGGATATATAAAGGGGAGAGGGAGGGATATATAAAGGGGAGAGAGAGGGATATGTAAAGGGGAGAGGGAGGGATATATAAAGGGGAGAGGGAGGGATATATAAAGGGGAGATGGAGGGATATATAAAGGGGAGAGGGAGGGATATATAAAGGGGAGATGGAGGGATATATAAAGGGGAGAGAGAGGGATATATAAAGGGGAGAGGGAGGGATATATAAAGGGGAGAGGGAGGGAGGGATATATAAAGGGAGAGGGAGGGATATATAAAGGGGAGAGAGAGGGATATATAAAGGGGAGAGGGAGGGATATATAAAGGGGAGATGGAGGGATATATAAAGGGGAGATGGAGGGATATATAAAGGGGAGAGAGAGGGATATATAAAGGGGAGAGGGAGGGATATATAAAGGGGGGAGAGAGGGATATATAAAGGGGAGAGGGAGGGATATATAAAGGGGAGAGGGAGGGATATATAAAGGGGAGATGGAGGGATATATAAAGGGGAGATGGAGGGATATATAAAGGGGAGAGAGAGGGATATATAAAGGGGAGAGGGAGGGATATATAAAGGGGAGATGGAGGGATATATAAAGGGGAGAGGGAGGGATATATAAAGGGGAGATGGAGGGATATATAAAGGGGAGAGAGAGGGATATATAAAGGGGAGAGGGAGGGATATATAAAGGGGAGAGGGAGGGATATATAAAGGGGAGATGGAGGGATATATAAAGGGGAGATGGAGGGATATATAAAGGGAGAGAGAGGGATATATAAAAGGGAGGGAGGGAGGGATATATAAAGGGAGAGGGAGGGATATATAAAGGGGAGAGGGAGGGATATATAAAGGAGATGGAGGGATATATAAAGGGAGATGGAGGGATATATAAAGGGGAGAGGGAGGGATATATAAAGGGGAGAGGAGGGATATATAAAGGGGAGAGGGAGGGATATATAAAGGGGAGAGGGAGGGATATATAAAGGGGAGATGGAGGGATATATAAAGGGGAGAGGGAGGGATATATAAAGGGGAGAGGAGGGATATATAAAGGGGAGAGGGAGGGATATATAAAGGGGAGGGAGGGATATATAAAGGGGAGAGGGAGGGATATATAAAGGGGAGGGAGGGGGAGGGATATATAAAGGGGAGAGGGAGGGATATATAAAGGGGAGGGAGGGATATATAAAGGGGAGATGGAGGGATATATAAAGGGGAGATGGAGGGATATATAAAGGGAGAGGGAGGATATATAAAGGGAGATGGAGGGATATATAAAGGGGAGAGGGAGGGATATATAAAGGGGAGAGGAGGGATATATAAAGGGGAGAGGGAGGGATATATAAAGGGGAGAGGGAGGGATATATAAAGGGAGATGGAGGGATATATAAAGGGGAGAGGAGGGATATATAAAGGGAGATGGAGGGATATATAAAGGGGAGAGGGAGGGATATATAAAGGGGAGAGGGAGGGATATATAAAGGGGAGAGGAGGGATATATAAAGGGGAGAGGGAGGGATATATAAAGGGGAGATGGAGGGATATATAAAGGGGAGGGGAGGGATATATAAAGGGGAGATGGGAGGGATATATAAAGGGGAGAGGGAGGGATATATAAAGGGGAGAGGGAGGGATATATAAAGGGAGAGGGAGGGATATATAAAGGGGAGAGGAGGGATATATAAAGGGGAGAGGGAGGGATATATAAAGGGGGAGAGGGAGGGATATATAAAGGGAGAGGGAGGGAGGGATATATAAAGGGGAGAGGGAGGGATATATAAAGGGGAGAGGGAGGGATATATAAAGGGGAGAGGGAGGGATATATAAAGGGGAGATGGAGGGATATATAAAGGGGGAGGAGAGGATATATAAAGGGGAGAGGGAGGGATATATAAAGGGGAGAGGGGATATATAAAGGGGAGAGGGATATATAAAGGGAGGGAGGGATATATAAAGGGGAGATGGAGGGATATATAAAGGGGGAGGGAGGGATATATAAAGGGGAGAGGGAGGGATATATAAAGGGGAGAGGGAGGGATATATAAAGGGGAGAGGGAGGGATATATAAAGGGGAGAGGGAGGGATATATAAAGGGGAGAGGGAGGGATATATAAAGGGGAGAGGGAGGGATATATAAAGGGGAGAGGGAGGGATATATAAAGGGGAGAGGGAGGGATATATAAAGGGGAGAGGGAGGGATATATAAAGGGGAGAGGGAGGGATATATAAAGGGGAGATGGAGGGATATATAAAGGGGAGAGGGAGGGATATATAAAGGGGAGAGGGAGGGATATATAAAGGGGAGAGAGAGGGATATATAAAGGGGAGAGGGAGGGATATATAAAGGGAGAGGAGGGATATATAAAGGGGAGAGGAGGGATATATAAAGGGGAGAGGGAGGGAGGGATATATAAAGGGGAGGGAGGGAGGGATATATAAGGGGAGAGGGAGGGATATATAAAGGGAGAGGGAGGGATATATAAGGGGAGAGGGAGGGATATATAAAGGGGAGAGGGAGGGAGGGATATATAAAGGGGAGAGGGAGGGATATATAAAGGGGAGAGGGAGGGATATATAAAGGGGAGAGGGAGGGATATATAAAGGGGAGAGGGAGGGATATATAAAGGGGAGAGGGAGGGATATATAAAGGGGAGAGGGAGGGAGGGATATATAAAGGGGAGAGGGAGGGATATATACAGGGGAGATGGAGGGATATATAAAGGGGAGAGGGAGGGATATATAAAGGGGAGAGAGAGGGGTATATAAAGGGGAGAGGGAGGGATATATAAAGGGGAGATGGAGGGATATATAAAGGGGAGAGGGAGGGATATATAAGGGGGAGAGAGTGATATATAAAGGGGAAAGAGAGGGATATATAAAGGGGAGAGAGAGGGATATATAAAGGGGAGAGGGAGGGAGGGATATATAAAGGGGAGAGAGAGGGAGGGATATATAAAGGGGAGAGGGGTGGATATATAAAGGGGAGAGAGAGGGAGGGAGGGATATATAAAGGGGAGAGGGAGGGATATATAAAGGGGAGAGAGAGGGAGGGATATATAAAGGGGAGAGAGAGGGAGGGAGGGATATATAAAGGGGAGAGAGAGGGGGGATATATAAAGGGGAGAGGGGTGGATATATAAAGGGGAGAGGGAGGGAGGGAGGGAGGGAGGGATATATAAAGGGGAGAGAGAGGGGGGGATATATAAAGGGGAGAGGGAGGGATATATAAAGGGGAGAGAGAGGGAGGGAAGGATATATAAAGGGAGAGGGAGGGGGATATATAAAGGGGAGAGGGGTGGATATATAAATGGGAGAGGGAGGGATATATAAATAATAATATAATATATAATAATAATAGGGAGGGATATATAAATGGGAGAGGGAGGGATATATAAAGGGGAGAGGGAGGGATATATAAATAATAATATAATATATAATAATAATAGGGAGGGATATATAAAGGGGAGAGAGAGGGAGGGAGGGATATATAAAGGGGAGAGGGAGGGATATATAAAGGGGAGAGAGAGGGAGGGATATATAAAGGGGAGAGAGAGGGAGGGAGGGATATATAAAGGGGAGAGAGAGGGGGGGATATATAAAGGGGAGAGGGGTGGATATATAAAGGGGAGAGGGAGGGAGGGAGGGAGGGATATATAAAGGGGAGAGAGAGGGATATATAAAGGGGAGAGGGAGGGATATATAAAGGGGAGAGAGAGGGAGGGAAGGATATATAAAGGGGAGAGGGAGGGATATATAAAGGGGAGAGAGAGGGAGGGAGGGATATATAAAGGGGAGAGAGAGGGGGGGATATATAAAGGGGAGAGGGGTGGATATATAAAGGGGAGAGGGAGGGAAGGAGGGAGGGATATATAAAGGGGAGAGAGAGGGATATATAAAGGGGAGAGGGAGGGATATATAAAGGGGAGAGAGAGGGAGGGAAGGATATATAAAGGGGGAGGGAGGGGGGGATATATAAAGGGGAGAGGGGTGGATATATAAATGGGAGAGGGAGGGAGAGGGAGGGATATATAAAGGGGAGAGAGGGATATATAAAGGGGAGAGGGAGGGGGGATATATAAAGGGGAGAGGGGTGGATATATAAATGGGAGAGGGAGGGAGAGGGAGGGATATATAAAGGGGAGAGAGAGGGAGGGAAGGATATATAAAGGGGAGAGGGAGGGGGGATATATAAAGGGGAGAGGGGTGGATATATAAATGGGAGAGGGAGGGAGAGGGAGGGATATATAAAGGGGAGAGAGGGATATATAAAGGGGAGAGGGAGGGATATATAAAGGGGAGAGAGAGGGAGGGAGGGATATATAAAGGGGAGAGGGACGGATATATAAAGGGGAGAGAGAGGGATATATAAAGGGGAGAGGGAGGGATATATAAAGGTGAGAGAGAGGGATATATAAAGGGGAGAGGGAGGGAAGGAGGGAGGGATATATAAAGGGGAGAGAGAGGGATATATAAAGGGGAGAGGGAGGGATATATAAAGGGGAGAGAGAGGGAGGGAAGGATATATAAAGGGGAGAGGGAGGGGGATATATAAAGGGGAGAGGGGTGGATATATAAATGGGAGAGGGAGGGAGAGGGAGGGATATATAAAGGGGAGAGAGGGATATATAAAGGGGAGAGGGAGGGATATATAAAGGGGAGAGAGAGGGAGGGAGGGATATATAAAGGGGAGAGGGACGGATATATAAAGGGGAGAGAGAGGGATATATAAAGGGGAGAGGGAGGGATATATAAAGGGGAGAGAGAGGAGGGAGGGATATATAAAGGGGAGAGGGACGGATATATAAAGGGAGAGAGAGGGATATATAAAGGGGAGAGGGAGGGATATATAAAGGTGAGAGAGAGGGATATATAAAGGGGAGAGGGAGGGAAGGAGGGAGGGATATATAAAGGGGAGAGAGAGGGATATATAAAGGGGAGAGGGAGGGATATATAAAGGGGAGAGAGAGGGAGGGAAGGATATATAAAGGGGAGAGGGAGGGGGGATATATAAAGGGGAGAGGGGTGGATATATAAATGGGAGAGGGAGGGAGAGGGAGGGATATATAAAGGGGAGAGAGGGATATATAAAGGGGAGAGGGAGGGATATATAAAGGGGAGAGAGAGGGAGGGAGGGATATATAAAGGGGAGAGGGACGGATATATAAAGGGGAGAGAGAGGGATATATAAAGGGGAGAGGGAGGGATATATAAAGGGGAGAGAGAGGGAGGGAGGGATATATAAAGGGGAGAGGGAGGGAGGGATCTATAAAGGGGAGAGAGAGGGATATATAAAGGGGAGAGGGAGGGATATATAAAGGGGAGAGAGAGGGAGGGAGGGATATATAAAGGGGAGAGAGAGGGGGGGATATATAAAGGGGAGAGGGGTGGATATATAAAGGGGAGAGGGAGGGAGGGAGGGAGGGATATATAAAGGGGAGAGAGAGGGATATATAAAGGGGAGAGGGAGGGATATATAAAGGGGAGAGAGAGGGAGGGAAGGATATATAAAGGGGAGAGGGAGGGGGGATATATAAAGGGGAGAGGAGTGGATATATAAATGGGAGAGGGAGGGATATATAAAAGGGAGAGAGGGATATATAAAGGGGAGAGGGAGGGATATATAAAGGGGAGAGAGAGGGAGGGAGGGATATATAAAGGGGAGAGGGACGGATATATAAAGGTGAGAGGGAGGGATATATAAAGGTGAGAGGGAGGGATATATAAAGGTGAGAGGGAGGGATATATAAAGGGGTCAGGGAGGGAGGGATATATAAAGGGGAGAGGGAGGGAGGGAAGGAGGGATATATAAAGGGGAGAGGGAGGGAGGGATATATAATAGGTGAGAGGGAGGCAGGGATATATAAAGTGGTGAGGAAGGGAGGGAGGGATATATAAAGGGGAGAGAGAGGGATATATAAAGGTGAGAGGGAGGGAGGGATATATAAAGGTGAGAGGGAGGGATATATAAAGGTGAGAGGGAGGGATATATAAAGGTGAGAGGGAGGGAGGGAAGGAGGGATATATAAGGGGAGAGGGAGGGATATATAAAGGTGAGAGGGAGGGAGGGATATATAAAGGTGAGAGGGAGGGATATATAAAGGGGTGAGGAAGGGAGGGAGGGATATATAAAGGGGAGAGGGAGGGAGGGAAGGAGGGATATATAAAGGGGAGAGGGAGGGAGGGAGGGAAGTAGGGATATATAAAGGGGAGAGGGAGGGATATATAAAGGTGAGAGGGAGGGAGGGATATATAAAGGTGAGAGGGAGGGATATATAAAGGTGAGAGGGAGGGAGGGATATATAAAGGGGTGAGGAAGGGAGGGAGGGATATATAAAGGAAGGAAGGAAGGGGAAGGTGGTTAGAAGGGCCTTATGGCCAACCATATGTCTGGGGAGAGGGAAGGAGGAAGGGGAAGGTGGTTAGAAGGGCCTTATGGCCAACCATATGTCTGGGGAGAGGGGAGGAGGAAGGGGAAGGTGGTTAGAAGGGCCTTATGGCCAACCATATATCTGGGGAGAGGGAAGGAGGAAGGGGAAGGTGGTTAGAAGGGCCTTATGGCCAACCATATGTCTGGGGAGAGGGAAGGAGGAAGGGGGAGGTGGTTATTAGAAGGGCCTTATGACCAACCATATGTCTGGGGAGAGGGGAGGAGGAAGGGGAAGGTGGTTAGAAGGGCCTTATGGCCAACCATATGTCTGGGGAGAGGGGAGGAGGAAGGGGAAGGTGGTTAGAAGGGCCTTATGGCCAACCATATGTCTGGGGAGAGGGGAGGAGGAAGGGGAAGGTGGTTAGAAGGGCCTTATGGCCAACCATATGTCTGGGGAGAGGGGTGGAGGAAGGGGAAGGTGATTAGAAGGGCCTTATGGCCAACCATATGTCTGGGGAGTGGCAAGGAGGAAGGGGAAGGTGGTTAGATGGGCCTTATGGCCAACCATAAGTATGGGGAGAGGGGAGGAGGAAGGGGAAGGTGGTTAGAAGAGCCTTATGGCCAACCATATGTCTGGGGAGAGGGGAGGAGGAAGGGGAAGGTGGTTAGAAGGGCCTTATGGCCAACCATATGTCTGGGGAGTGGGAAGGAGGAAGGGGGAGGTGGTTAGATGGGCCTTATGACCAACCATATGTCTGGGGTAGGGGAGGAGGAAGGGGAAGGTGGTTAGAAGGGCCTTATGACCAACCATATGTCTGGGGAGAGGGGAGGAGGAAGGGGAAGGTGGTTAGAAGGGCCTTATGACCAACCATATGTCTGGGGAGAGGGGAGGAGGAAGGTGGTTAGAAGGGCCTTATGACCAACCATATGTCTGGGGAGAGGGGAGGAGGAAGGTGGTTAGAAGGGCCTTATGACCAACCATATGTCTGGGGAGAGGGGAGGAGGAAGGTGGTTAGAAGGGCCTTATGACCAACCATATGTCTGGGGAGAGGGGAGGAGGAAGGTGGTTAGAAGGGCCTTATGACCAACCATATGTCTGGGGTAGGGGAGGAGGAAGGGAAAGGTGGTTAGAAGGGCCTTATGACCAACCATATGTCTGGGGAGAGGGAAGGAGGAAGGGGAAGGTGGTTAGAAGGGCCTTGTGACCAACCATATGTCTGGGGAGAGGGAAGGAGGAAGGGGAAGGTGGTTAGAAGGGCCTTGTGACCAACCATATGTCTGGGGAGAGGGGAGGAGGAAGGGGAAGGTGGTTAGGATTAGTGGAAGTTGTCAGAAGACCACTTCTGTTCCCTTTTACCATATGATTGTGTTGAGAATGATGCATTGGACTTACACTGTATAGCGATTTCACGGGAAAAGAGCGAGAGGGAGAGAGAAAGAGATGGGAGAGAGAGGGGGAAGAGAGACGGGAAAGAGAGAGGGGGGGTGTTGGAAGATAAGGTATACAGAGTAATAGAGAGAAAGGTGAAATGGGGGAGAACGGAGATAGAGGATGAGAAAGGGGGAAAGAGAGGACGAGGGCGAGAAAAACAGAGACGGGTAGAGAGAGAGGTGGAAGGAGACAGGGAGGGATTGGGGGACAGATGGAATGACATGCGTGAACAGCAAAGTGAGCTGGGGGAAAGGCTGCTTTGCCATTCACTTTGAAGCCTGCTCCACTTCTGTCTGTCTTGCATAACAGAACCAAGGAAAACAAGGCGAGAAGAGAGAGGAGGGGAGGAGGGATAAGAGAGAGGAGGGGAGGAGGGGAGGAGGGAGAAGAGAGAGGAGGGGAGGGGGGAGAAGAGAAAAGAGAGAGGAGGGAGGAGGGAGAAGAGAGAGGAGGGGAGGAGGCAGAAGAGAAAAGAGAGAGGAGGGGAGGAGGGAGAAGAGAGAAGAGGGGAGGAGGGAGAAGAGAAAAGAGAGAGGAGGGGAGGAGGGAGAAGAGAAAAGAGAGAGGAGGGGAGGAGCGATAAGAGAGAGGAGGGGAGGAGGGAGAAGAGAGAGGAGGGGAGGAGGGAGAAGAGAAAAGAGAGAGGAGGGGAGGAGGGAGAAGAGAAAGAAGGGGAGGAGGGAGAAGAGAAAAGAGAGAGGAAGGGAGGAGGGGAGGAGGGAGAAGAGAAAAGAGAGAGGGGTAGGAGGGAGAAGAGAGAGGAGGGGAGGAGGGAGAAGAGAAAAAAGAGAGAGGAGTGGAGGAGGGAGAAGAGAGAGGGCACTGAGAGACAGGAGGACACATCCAATTCAGAGCTTCTGATGCTTCCACTCTCCCATTGGCTAGATGAGGATTTGGGGATTGTCACCACATTCTGGGTTGTGATTGGCTAAAAGTGTTCAGTGCAAGGTCAAATGAGGTTTAGGACTTTAGATTACTCAGAGGTATAGGAGAGGGAAAGAGAGAGAGGGAGAGGAAGACATGAGACATGAAGAACGGGTGATAGAAAGAGAGAAAGCAGGGCTATTAGTGAGAGAGTTAGAGATGAAGGTGTGTGTGTGCATGGTACAGTGTCATAGTAAGGAGCATGTGCATGGCATATATATATTGCACCCACAAGATTCCTTTATTATCTTTCCTCTCTCCTGCATAGGAAACAGACAAAGGACACACGCACCCACACACACACACACACACACCCGGATCCTCCTTAATTGCCATCTGCAATCTGCGTGCTGTACACAATCAGTAATTTGTGCAGAAGCGCGGTACGGGGTAAATTACTGAGGCTCATTTACATGTGTGTTAATGGACTTCCTTACTTACTGGAGGAGACTGCTCCCTCTCTCATTCTCTCTCTCTCACACACACACACACACACACACACACACACACACACACACACACACACACACACACACACACACACACACACACACACACACACACACACACACACACACACACACACACACACACACACACACACACACACACACACACACACACACACACACACACACACACACACACACACACACACACACACACACACACACACACACTGCCTGTCTCTTTCTCTGTGTGTATGGGACAAGGGAAAAATAAGTAAAGGAGAGAGAACAACGTATGGTGGTGAATTTATCAGTGGCCAATGCAGCCCGGCGTCAAAGCTAGCTAGCCAGACCGTAGTGTTAGCCATGTCTTCAATCCCCAGAGCTTAGTCCACCAAGTCATGTGGATCCTGTAAGGTCAGACTCTTCCCTTAACTCACTGTAGAGATGGAAAGCTATAGTAAACAGCAATCCTACACTGTCCTCCATCCCTCCTCTCTACTCTGTCCCCTATCTCCCTCCCCTCTCCATGCTGTCCCCTATCTCTCTCTCTCCTCTCCACTCTGTCCCCTATCTCTCTCTCTCCTCTCCACTCTGTCCCCTATCTCTCCCTCCCCTCTCTACTCTGTCCCCTATCTCCCTCCCCTCTCCATGCTGTCCCCTATCTCTCTCTCCTCTCCACTCTGTCCCCTATCTCTCTCTCTCTCTCCACTCTGTCTCCTATCTCTCTCTCTCCTCTCCACTCTGTCCCCTATCTCTCTCTCCTCTCCACTCTGTCCCCTATCTCTCTCTCTCTCCACTCTGTCCCCTATCTCTCTCTCTCCTCTCCACTCTGTCCCCTATCTCTCCCTCCCCTCTCCACGCTGTCCCCTATCTCTCTCTCTCTCTCTCTCCACTCTGTCCCCTATCTCCCTCCCCTCTCCACGCTGTCCCCTATCTCTCTCTCCTCTCCACTCTGTCCCCTATCTCTCTCTCTCCTCTCCACTCTGTCCCCTATCTCCCTCCCCTCTCCACTCTGTCCCCTATCTCCCTCCCCTCTCCACTCTGTCCCCTATCTCTCTCTCTCCTCTCCACTCTGTCCCCTATCTCTCTCTCTCCTCTCCACTCTGTCCCCTATCTCTCTCTCTCTCTCTCTCTCTCTCTCTCTCTCCACTCTGTCCCCTATCTCTCTCTCCTCTCCACTCTGTCCCCTATCTCTCTCTCTCTCTCTCCACTCTGTCCCCTATCTCTCTCTCTCTCCACTCTGTCCCCTATCTCTCTCTCTCTCTCCACTCTGTCCCCTATCTCTCTCTCTCTCCACTCTGTCCCCTATCTCTCTCTCTCTCTCCACTCTGTCCCCTATCTCTCTCTCTCTCCACTCTGTCCCCTATCTCTCTCTCTCTCTCTCTCTCTCCACTCTGTCCCCTATCTCTCTCTCTCTCCACTCTGTCCCCTATCTCTCTCTCTCCTCTCCACTCTGTCCCCTATCTCTCTCTCTCTCCACTCTGTCCCCTATCTCTCTCTCCTCTCCACTCTGTCCCCTATCTCTCTCTCTCCTCTCCACTCTGTCCCCTATCTCTCTCTCTCTCTCCACTCTGTCCCCTATCTCTCTCTCTCCTCTCCACTCTGTCCCCTATCTCTCTCTCTCTCTCCACTCTGTCCCCTATCTCTCTCTCTCTCTCCACTCTGTCCCCTATCTCTCTCTCTCCTCTCCACTCTGTCCCCTATCTCTCTCTCCTCTCCACTGCTCTGTTTTCCTCTCCATCCTCGCTCCCCTTCTCTATCCTCTCTCCTTTCTTCCCATTCTCAGCTCTTTCCCCTTCTTCCCCTCTTCTCTTCTCTCTCCATCCTCTGGAAGGTGTAATCAGTGTAGAACAAAGGAATGGTGACTTTTTAACTACAGGCTCTGTTTTTCTTAATGACTGCCCTCCATGCCAATAATTACTCCCTGGATTTAAATAAAACATACACACACCACACACCATGGTTACTAAGCAACAGTCACATAGCTGAGGGTATTTTGGTATTGTGGTATTGTGTGTGTTAGTGTGTTCAATTCTGGTTCTGTGATGCATCAAGAAAACTTTCTTCGCAGATAACGACAACATGACAACAACAGTAGCTGTAGATGATGTAATGAAAAGGTGGAGGGTGGTTGATAATGGAGGACATCAGGCGGATCCACGTCTGGGTGTTGGGCAGAACTCCTAGGTCCTAGAGAACAGGGGCTGAGTTAAAGGGAACAGGGGAGTGGACAGAGACGTAAACAAGCAAACACACAGGTTACATGTCGATCAGATTTGTAAAAATACAGTAATTGATTGGTTTAATTGAAATTAAATATTTGATTAGACATGCAATATTGCTAATGGCAGACATAGAAAATAAAGAAGGGATGCCTGTCTGTAATGTTTGATGTTAGAGGGGTTGATGAGGAATGAGAGGAGGTCTCCAGAAATGGAAAAGGGAGGAGGGTATGGGATGAGTGTGCAGATTGTTGGGCAATCAGACGTCACTAGATGCAGAATTTCATCTGGAGGGAGAGGAGAGAAAGAGTTCAAGGAGGAGAGAGGGAAGAGGCAGAATCAAGAGACAGGAGGTGCTTGCAGCTAGTTCTTCATGTCACTTGTCCTCGACAGCGAGCCAGTCTCAGAAGGGGGGCTTGAATTTTGCTCAAGCTGGTCGTCGTCTCGCCTCCGTCTCGGAACATGGCAGAACCCCTAGATATCAAAAGCAGAGTAAAGGGGAGGAGTCAGGGGTAACAGGATGAAAAGGCAAACACAAATGTTACTTCATTTTCAATAACACGGCCTGGTTTAGTTGAAAGCTCTCTCACCACGTCAAGGTACAGGATGAGAGGTAGTTGTATGTTTTATAAACTCACTTTAATTAAGGCCCTTAACCCCCTACTCTATCTTTTCAATGTTTGACCTGGGGCTTGGTAGGTGTAGCAATATGGTAATGACTCCATACTGCTGTGTAATGGGCTCCGGGACACTCCTGCCATATTACTGACACAAATCTAGAACCTCCAGATAGACAAACACTATCCAGAAACCAATATTCAATTCCAAACCAACCCTAAAGTTTGTCTAGGGAGAAGGGGTTTTTAAGGCCCAGTAAGGAACTGGGCAACTGAATAGTCAATTTCAGTAAATAAATATATTTACTATGCAAATGTACACATTTACAGCAAATTCAAGAGCGTTTAAAATATTTATAGTTTGTGTTACAGCCTGAATTCAAAATGGATTAAATAGATCGTTTTTCTGACCATCTACACACAACCCCAAAATAATGACAAAGTGAAAACATTTTTCAAAACAATGTTGCACACTATTATTTTCCAAATCCTTAATGCTCTGTCAAATGAGTTGTTGATCATTGCTAGACAACCATTTTCAGGTCTTGCCATAGATTTTCAAGTAGATTTCAGTCAAAACTGTAACTTGGAGATTCACTGTCTTATTGGTAAGCAGCTCCAGTGTAGATTTGGCCGTGTTTTAGGTTATTGTCCTGCTAAAAGGTGAATCTCCCAGTGTCTGGTGGAAACCAATGAATAAGGCACAGTGATGCCGAAACAAATGGAGTGTGTGACTCTCTTAGTTTTTATAGGAAAGTAGACTGAACCAGGTTTTCCTCTAGAATTCTGCAGGTGCTTAGCTCCCATTCCGTTTCTAGTTATCCTGAAAAACATCCCAGTTCTAAACAATTACAAGCATACCCATAACATGATGCAGCCACCACTGTGATTGAAAATATGGAGAATGGCACTCAGTAATGTGTTGTTTGCTGCTTTGTCACATTTTTTGCATTATTACTTTAGTCCCTGTTCCAAACAGGATGCATGTTTTGGAATATGTTTATTCTGTACAGGCTTCCTTCTTTTCACTCTGTCAATTAGGTTAGTAGTGTGGAGTAACTACAATGTTGTTGACCCATCCTCAGTTTTCTCCTATCACAGCCATTAAACTGTAATGGTTTTAAAGTCACCATTGGTCTCATGGTGAAATCCCTGAGTGGTTTCCTTCCTCTCTGCAACTGAGTTAGGAAGGACACCTGTATCTTTGTAGTGACTGGGTGTATTTAAACATAATCAAAAGTGTAATTAATAACTTCACAATGCTCAAAGGCAAATATAATGTCTGCTTTTTTTATCCATCTACCAATAGCTGCCGTTGTTTGCGAGGTGTTGGAAAACCACCCTGGTCTTTGTGGTTGAATCTGCTTGAAGTTCACTGCTCGACTGAGGGACCTTACAGATGTGTATGTGGGGTAGTCATTCAAAAATCATGTTAAATACTATTATTGCACACAGAGTGAGTCCATGCAAGTTATTATGTGACTTGTTAAGCACATTTTTACTCCTGAACTTATTTAGGCTCCCCATGCAAAAGGGTTGGATACGCATTGACTCAAGAGATGTCATTACCTTGTAGACATGTTTAAAGATATATATATTGCACTTTGACATTAATATTTGTTTAATTCAGGCTGGAACACAAGAAAATGTGGAAAAAGTCAAGGTGTGGGAATACTTTCTGAAGGCACTGTACAGTAGATAGTTTCCAACCAACTTACCAACGTTCACACAGCCAATGGGTTTTTGCGCCTGCCTGTTAGTACAGTAGCTGGAACCTGCTATAGCCAGTGTAATGGGACTGATCTAACCAAGGACAGAGTGTGAATTCCCAGTTTGTTGTTGTTCTCTCTGTGTTTGTCTTGCTTGATCAGGTTTAGGTTAAAGGTCTGTGTGTGTTTAATCTGCACTCTGCTTAACATCATCCTTAGCTCTGGCATCTTCCCCAATATTTGGAACCAAGGACTGATCACCCCAATCCACAAAATTTGACTCCAATAACTACCGGGGGATATGCTTCAACAGCAACCTGCATTATCATTAACAGCATAGTCATACATTTCCTCAGCGAAAACAATGTACTGAGAAAATGTCAAATTTGCTTCTTGCCAAATTACCATACGACAGACCACATATTGACCCTGCACACCATAAATGACAAACAGACCAAAACAAAGGCAACGTCTTCTCACGCTTTGTTGATTTCAAAAAGCTTTCAACTTGATTTGGCATGTGGGTCTGCAATACAAATGGATAGAAGGTGGTGTTGGGGGAAAAACATACAACATTATCAAATCCATGTATACAAATAAGTGTGCTGTTAAAATTGCCAAAAACACACATATTTCTTACCACAGAACAGTCTGTAGCACCCGGCCTCACCCTACTAGAATCTGAAGTCAAATGTCTACTGTTTGCTGATGATCTGGTGCTTCTGTCCCCAACCAAGGAGGGCCTATAGCAGTACCTAGATCTTCTGCACAGATTCTGTCGGACCTGGGCCCTGACAGTAAATCTCAGTAAGACAAAAAATAATGGTGTTCCAAAAAGGTCCAGTTGCCAGGACCACAAATACAAATTCCATCTAGACACCGTTGTCCAAGAGCACACAAAAACTATACATACCTTGGAATCCTGCAAAAAATATCCTCCGTGTACAATGTAAAACACCAAATAATGCATTCAGAGCAGAATTAGGATGATGCCCCTCTAATTGTCAAAATCCAGAAAAGAGCTGTTAAATTCTACAAACACCTCAAATGAAGCGATTCCCAAACCTTCCATAACAAAGCCATCACATACAGAGAGATGAACCTGGAGAAGAGTCCCCTAAGCAAGCTGGTCCTGGGACTCACGAACACAAACAGACCCCACAGAGCCCCAGGACAGCAACACACCAACCAAAAAACAAAAAGATAATTACTTGACACATTGGAAAGAATTAACAAAAAAACAGAGGAAACTAGAATGCTATTTGGCCTCAAATAGAGAGAGTACACAGTGGCAGAATACCTGACCACTGTGACTGACCCCAAATGAAGGAAAGCTTTGACTATGTACTTTCGTGGCCAAAGGTTTTGATATTGACACAAATATTAATTTCCACAAAGTTTACTGCTTAATTGTCTTTAGATATTTTTGTCAGATGTTACTATTGAATACTGAAGTATAATTACAAGCATTGCATAAGTGTCAAAGGCTTTTATTGACAATTACATGAAGTTGATGCAAAGAGTCAATATTTGCAGTGTTGACCCTTCTTTCTCAAGACCTCTGCAATCCGCCCTGGCATGCTGTCAATGAACTTCTGGGCCACATCCTGACTGATGGAAGCCCATTTTTGCATAATCAACGCTTGGAGTTTGTCAGAATTTGTGGGGTTTTGTTTGTCCACCCGCCTCTTGAGGATTGACCATAAATTCTCAATGGGGTTAAGGTCTCGGGAGTTTCCTGGCCATGGACCCAAAATATTGATGTTTTGTTCCCTGAGCCACTTAGTTATCACTTTTGCCTTATGGCAAGGTGCTCCATCATGTTGGAAAAGGCATTGTTCGTCACCAAACTGTTCCTGGATGGTTGGGAGAAGTTGCTCTCAGAGGATGTGTTGGTACCATTCTTTATTCATGGCTGTGTTCTTGGGCAAAATTGTGAGTGAGCCCACTCCCTTGGCTGAGAAGCAATCCCACACATGAATGGTCTCAGGATGCTTTACTGTTGGCATGACACGGGACTGACAGTAGCGCTCACCTTGTCTTTTCCGGACAAGCTTTTTTCCGGATGCCCCAAACAATCGGAAAGGGGATTCATCAGAGAAAATTACTTTACACCAGTCCTCAGCAGTCCAATCCCTGTACCTTTTGCAGAATATCAGTCTGTCCCTGATGTTTTTCTTGGAGAGAAGTGGCTTCTTTGCTGCCCTTCTTGACACCAGGACACCTTGACTGCCCTTCTTGACCACCAACTTTTGTCAGTGCAATGTTCCTGTTAATTTTCATTGTTTATTTCACTGTTGTTTATTATCTATTTCACTTGCTTTGGCAGTGTAAATATATGTTTCCAATGCCAATAAAGCTCTTAAATAGAAATTAAATTGAGAGAGAGAGGGGGGAGATTTGGGGAGGTAAAGAAGGGTGTCTAAATGCAGATTAACTTCGAAATTGTCCATGTACTGAGAATGTCGGGAAATGCCTCCAAAAGCGTCCACTATTACTATCGGATAGGCTTGGGTTTTGCTAGGGTACTGTGGATATGGGTGGCGTATAGCTGTAATGTCATGACTCCAGATCAAATCAAATCGAGCTTTAATTGAATAGCACATTTCAGACATGAATGCAACACAATGCGCTTCACAGGGGAAAATAACGAATTAACAATGAAAATAAAAATGTAAATATTTACGACACAAGAAACATAAGAGGATAGAAAAAACTAAAGAATAACATTTAAAACTGAAAGACTAAAAAAGCACCCTAATGAAAAGCCAAGCTAAAAATGTGTGTTTTAAAGTCCTTTTGAAATATATCCACAGTTTCGGCCCCCCTCACAAGCAGCCAGTGCAGACACTTTAAAACGTGTGTAATGTTCTCCGTCTGGTCAGAATACAGAATACAGAAAGCTGCACATGTGATATCTATTTTCTCTGAGGGTGACGAAAAACTTGTAAAAATAGGTCCTAAACCAATTTAGAAGTGGACCGTAGAGGCCAACCCACCTCTCCAGTCTGTCCAGAAGAACATCATGGTCAACAGTGCGGAACGCAGCACTTAAATCCAGAAGTATGACAGGAGCTGTATGGCATCTGTGTTGGCTCTAAGATCAGAAGGTTGTGTGTTCAATCCAATTTTTCTTAACCCTTAACTGAACTTTAACTGAACCCTTAACTTAATCATTAACTTAATCCTTAACTTAACCTTAACACCTAATCAAATGGCTACCCAGACTATTTGCATTGCTCCCCCTCACCTCTCCACACCACTGCCACTCTCTGTTGTCATCTATGCATTGTCACTTTAATTAACTCTACCTACATGTACATACTATCTCAACTATCTCCACCCACCACAGCATCACCCCCGGTTTGACGTGTGTGTGTGTGTGTGTGTGTGTGTGTGTGTGTGTGTGTGTGTGTGTGTGTGTGTGTGTGTGTGTGTGTGTGTGTGTGTGTGTGTGTGTGTGTGTGTGTGTGTGTGTGTGTGTGTGTGTGTGTGTGTGTGTGTGTGTGTGTGTGTTTGTGTGTGTGTGTGCAGTGTCTGTAGTGTGGAGTAGAGTAATGGTATTGTTAATATTTTACATGTCACAATTAACACACCCCAGTGCCAATGCTGTCATTTTATAATCGCCATGGTAACAACCTTGTGACTACTCATAGAACAGCCCAGGAGTTTTACCCTAGTCGGAAACACTTCTATTCTCTTTTTCTTTCCCTCTATTTCTCTATTTCTCTCTCTCCCTCTCTATCTCTCTCTATTCCTCTGTCTCTTTATCCCCCCTTTCTCTCTATCTCTCTCTATTCCTCTGTCTCTTTATCCCCCCCCTTTCTCTCTATCTCTCTCTATTCCTCTGTCTCTTTATCCCCCCCTTTCTCTCTATCTCTCTCTATTCCTCTGTCTCTTTATCCCCTTCCTCTGTCTCTTTAGTCCCCCCCTTTCTCTCTATCTCTCTCTATTCCTCTGTCTCTTTATCCCCCCCCCCTTTCTCTCTATCTCTCTCTATTCCTCTGTCTCTTTATCCCCCCCTTTCTCTCTATCTCTCTCTATTCCTCTGTCTCTTTATTCCCCCCCCCCCTTTCTCTCTATCTCTCTCTATTCCTCTGTCTCTTTAGTCCCCCCCTTTCTCTCTATCTCACTCTATTCCTCTGTCTCTTTATTCCCCCCCTTTCTCTCTATCTCTCTCTATTCCTCTGTCTCTTTATTCCCCCCTTCTCTCTGTCTCTCTCTCTTTATTCCCCCCCTTTCTCTCTATCTCTCTCTATTCCTCTGTCTCTTTAGTCCCCCCCCTTTCTCTCTATCTCTCTCTATTCCTCTGTCTCTTTATCCCCTTCCTCTGTCTCTTTAGTCCCCCCCTTTCTCTCTATCTCGCTCTATTCCTCTGTCTCTTTATCCCCCTTTCTCTCTGTCTCTCTCTCTTTATTCCCCCCCCCCCATTTCTCTCTGTCTCTCTCTATTCCTCTGTCTCTTTATTCCACCCTCCCTTTCTCTCTATCTCTCTCTATTCCTCTGTCTCTTTAGTCCCCCCCTTTCTCTCTATCTCTCTCTATACCTCTGTCTCTTTATTCCCCCCCCTTTCTCTCTATCTCTCTCTATTCCTCTGTCTCTTTATTCCCCCCCCCCTTCTCTCTGTCTCTCTCTCTTTATTCCCCCCTTTCTCTCTATCTCTCTCTATTCCTCTGTCTCTTTATCCCCCCTTTCTCTCTGTCTCTCTTTATTCCCCCTTTCTCTCTATCTCTCTCTATTCCTCTGTCTCTTTATTCCACCCCCCATTTCTCTCTGTCTCTCTCTCTTTATCCCCCCTTCTCTCTATCTCTCTCTATTCCTCTGTCTCTTTATTCCCCCCCTTTCTCTCTATCTCTCTCTATTTCTCTGTCTCTTTATCCCCCCCCCCTTTCTCTCTATCTCTCTCTATTCCTCTGTCTCTTTATTCCCCCCTTTCTCTCTGTCTCTCTCTCTTTATCCCCCCCCCCCTTTCTCTCTATCTACATTTACATTACATTTAAGTCATTTAGCAGACGCTCTTATCCAGAGCGACTTACAAATTGGTGCATTCACCTTATGACATCCAGTGGAACAGCCACTTTACAATAGTGCATCTAAATCTTTTAGGGGGGGGGGGTGAGAAGGATTACTTATCCTATCCTAGGTATTCCTTAAAGAGGTGGGGTTTCAGGTGTCTCCGGAAGGTGGTGATTGACACCGCTGTCCTGGCGTCGTGAGGGAGTTTGTTCCACCATTGGGGGGCCAGAGCAGCGAACAGTTTTGACTGGGCTGAGCGGGAACTGTACTTCCTCAGTGGTAGGGAGGCGAGCAGGCCAGAGGTGGATGAACGCAGTGCCCTTGTTTGGGTGTAGGGCCTGATCAGAGCCTGGAGGTACTGAGGTGCCGTTCCCCTCATAGCTCCGTAGGCAAGCACCATGGTCTTGTAGCGGATGCGAGCTTCAACTGGAAGCCAGTGGAGAGAGCGGAGGAGCGGGGTGACGTGAGAGAACTTGGGAAGGTTGAACACCAGACAGGCTGCGGCGTTCTGGATGAGTTGTAGGGCTTTAATGGCACAGGCAGGGAGCCCAGCCAACAGCGAGTTGCAGTAATCCAGACGGGAGATGACAAGTGCCTGGATTAGGACCTGCGCCGCTTCCTGTGTGAGGCAGGGTCGTACTCTGCGGATGTTGTAGAGCATGAACCTACAGGAACGGGCCACCGCCTTGATGTTAGTTGAGAACGACAGGGTGTTGTCCAGGATCACGCCAAGGTTCTTAGCGCTCTGGGAGGAGGACACAATGGAGTTGTCAACCGTGATGGCGAGATCATGGAACGGGCAGTCCTTCCCCGGGAGGAAGAGCAGCTCCGTCTTGCCGAGTTTCAGCTTGAGGTGGTGATCCGTCATCCACACTGATATGTCTGCCAGACATGCAGAGATGCGATTCACCACCTGGTCATCAGAAGGGGGAAAGGAGAAGATTAATTGTGTGTCGTCTGCATAGCAATGATAGGAGAGACCATGTGAGGTTATGACAGAGCCAAGTGACTTGGTGTATAGCGAGAATAGGAGAGGGCCTAGAACAGAGCCCTGGGGGACACCAGTGGTGAGAGCGCGTGGTGAGGAGACAGATTCTCGCCACGCCACCTGGTAGGAGCGACCTGTCAGGTAGGACGCAATCCAAGCGTGGGCCGCGCCGGAGATGCCCAACTCAGAGAGGGTGGAGAGGAGGATCTGATGGTTCACAGTATCGAAGGCAGCCGATAGGTCTAGAAGGATGAGAGCAGAGGAGAGAGAGTTAGCTTTAGCAGTGCGGAGCGCCTCCTTGATACAGAGAGGAGCAGTCTCAGTTGAATGACTAGTCTTGAAACCTCACTGATTAGGATCAAGAAGGTCATTCTGAGAGAGATAGCGGGAGAGCTGGCCAAGGGCGGCACGTTCAAGAGTTTTGGAGAGAAACGAAAGAAGGGATACTGGTCTGTAGTTGTTGACATCGGAGGGATCGAGTGTAGGTTTTTTCAGAAGGGGTGCAACTCTCGCTCTCTTGAAGACGGAAGGGACGTGGCCAGCGGTCAGGGATGAGTTGATGAGCGAGGTGAGGTAAGGGAGAAGGTCTCCGGAAATGGTCTGGAGAAGAGAGGACGGGATAGGGTCAAGCGGGCAGGTTGTTGGGCGGCCGGCCGTCACAAGACGCGAGATTTCATCTGGAGAGAGAGGGGAGAAAGAGGTCAGAGCACAGGGTAGGGCAGTGTGAGCAGAACCAGCGGTGTCGTTTGACTTAGCAAACGAGGATCGGATGTCGTCGACCTTCTTTTCAAAATGGTTGACGAAGTCATCTGCAGAGAGGGAGGAGGGGGAGGAGGATTCAGGAGGGAGGAGAAGGTGGCAAAGAGTTTCCTAGGGTTAGAGGCAGATGCTTGGAATTTAGAGTGGTAGAAAGTGGCTTTAGCAGCAGAGACAGAGGAGGAAAATGTAGAGAGGAGGGAGTGAAAGGATGCCAGGTCCGCAGGGAGGCGAGTTTTCCTCCATTTCCACTCGGCTGCCCGGAGCCCTGTTCTGTGAGCTCGCAATGAGTCGTCGAGCCACGGAGCGGGAGGGGAGGACCGAGCCGGCCTGGAGGATAGGGGACATAGAGAGTCAAAGGATGCAGAAAGGGAGGAGAGGAGGGTTGAGGAGGCAGAATCAGGAGATAGTATGGAGAAGGTTTGAGCAGAGGGAAGAGATGATAGGATGGAAGAGGAGAGAGTAGCGGGGGATAGAGAGAGCGAAGGTTGGGACGGCGCGATACCATCCGAGTAGGGGCAGTGTGGGAAGTGTTGGATGAGAGCGAGAGGGAAAAGGATACAAGGTAGTGGTCGGAGACTTGGAGGGGAGTTGCAATAAGGTTAGTGGAAGAACAGCATCTAGTAAAGATGAGGTCGAGCGTATTGCCTGCCTTGTGAGTAGGGGGGGAAGGTGAGAGGGTGAGGTCAAAAGAGGAGAGGAGTGGAAAGAAGGAGGCAGAGAGGAATGAGTCAAAGGTAGACGTGGGGAGGTTAAAGTCGCCCAGAACTGTGAGAGGTGAGCCGTCCTCAGGAAAGGAGCTTATCAAGGCATCAAGCTCATTGATGAACTCTCCGAGGGAACCTGGAGGGCGATAATTGATAAGGATGTTAAGCTTGAAAGGGCTGGTAACTGTGACAGCATGGAATTCAAAGGAGGCGTTAGACAGATGGGTAAGGGGAGAAAGAGAGAATGACCACTTGGGAGAGATGAGGATCCCGGTGCCACCACCCCGCTGACCAGAAGCTCTCGGGGTGTGCGAGAACACGTGGGCGGACGAGGAGAGAGCAGTAGGAGTAGCAGTGTTATCTGTGGTGATCCATGTTTCCGTCAGTGCCAAGAAGTCGAGGGACTGGAGGGAGGCATAGGCTGAGATGAACTCTGCCTTGTTGGCCGCAGATCGGCAGTTCCAGAGGCTACCGGAGACCTGGAACTCCACGTGGGTCGTGCGCGCTGGGACCACCAGATTAGGGTGGCCGCGGCCACGCGGTGTGGAGCGTTTGTATGGTCTGTGCAGAGAGGAGAGAACAGGGATAGACAGACACATAGTTGACAGGCTACAGAAGAGGCTACGCTAATGCAAGGAGATTGGAATGACAAGTGGACTACACGTCTCGAATGTTCAAAAAGTTAAGCTTACGTAGCAAGAATCTTATTGACTAAAATGATTAAAATGATACAGTACTGCTGAAGTAGGCTAGCTGGCACTGGCTGCGTTGTTGACACTACACTAATCAAGTCGTTCCGTTGAGTGTAATAGATTCTACAGTGCAGCTGTTCGGGGGCTAGCTGGCTAGCTAGCAGTGTTGATTACGTTACGTTGCGTTAAAAGAACGACGATAGCTGGCTAGCTAACCTAGAAAATCGCTCTAGACTACACAATTATCTTTGATACAAAGACGGCTATGTAGCTAGCTATGTAGCTAGCTACGATCAAACAAATCAAGCCGTTGTGCTGTAATGAAATGAAATGAAAATGTGATACTACCTGTGGAGCGAAGCGGAATGCGACCGGGTTGTTGAGTGGGAAGTTATATTCGAAGACATTGGCTAGCTGTTGGCTACTGCTAGCTAGCAGTGTCTCCTACGTTAAGGACGACAAATAGCTGGCTAGCTAACCTCGGTAAATTAAGGTAATCACTCTAAGACTACACACTCTAAACTACACAATTATCTTGGATACGAAGACAGCAAAGACAACTATGTAGCTAGCTAACACTACACTAATCAAGTCGTTCAGTTGAGTTGAGTGTAATAGTTTCAACAGTGCTGCTATTCGGTAGACGGTGGACGTTAACGGTGGACGTTAGCTAGCTGGCTAGCTGCTGGGCAGTAGACTACGTTAGGGCGACGAAATACGATAATTACGCAATTATCTTTGATACAAAGATGGCTATGTAGCTAGCTAAGAAGAAATTGCTAAGATTAGACAAATCAAACCGTTGTACTATAATGAAATGTAATGAAAAGTAATACTACCTGCAGACCGAAGTGCGAATGCGACCGCTCGCTCCAACCCGGGCTATCTCTCTCTATTCCTCTGTCTCTTTATCCCCCCCCCCCCTTTCTCTCTGATGATCTTTACATGGATGTAGTCCTATAACCAACAATGATGTACAATCAGTGGTCTCTGATGTTCAGCCTGTACAGTACCATTCTAAATAGATACTTCCTTCCTGCTCCCTGCTGGCATCTCTTCACATGATAATAAGTCTCATTACAAGATTGTAAAAAGTTGTCAATCGTCCATCCATCCAGTATCTCATGTCGGTGCAGTATGCATGTATTCTCTGTTATATGAATCCATACGCAGTACGCTTCAGTGCAGGTTCCACGTACAGTAGAGCCATACATTGTGTTGTGATGGTGATTATGTGGCCAGGTTTGCATATGAAAGCATCAGGTGCTCCATTGAGCTTCCAGGTCATCAGCCTTCTGACCCAGGGAGGGGGGGGGGGTAAGATGCACCATCACACTGGGTTATGTAACAACACACACCCTGCTACTAACTGTGACAAACAGGAAATGGTTTCTATTGGTTTCTATTGAAAAGGAAGATAGAAAATGCGTTGATCAACGGATTTTCTATCTTCCTTTTCAATAGAAACCAATAGAAACCATGTTTGTAATTTGTCTGGATGGATTATTCTGGACTGGGCTAGGTATGTCTCTTCTTCTGTTCCCTTCCTGGACTGGGCTAGGTATGTCTCTTCTTCTGTTCCCTTCCTGGACTGGGCTAGGTATGTCTCTTCTTCTGTTCCCTTCCTGGACTGGGCTAGGTATGTCTCTTCTTCTGTTCCCTTCCTGGACTGGGCTAGGTATGTATCTTCTTCTGTTCCCTTCCTGGACTGGGCTAGGTATGTCTCTTCTTCTGTTCCCTTCCTGGACTGGGCTAGGTATGTCTCTTCTTCTGTTCCCTTCCTGGACTGGGCTAGGTATGTCTCTTCTTCTGTTCCCTTCCTGGACTGGGCTAGGTATGTCTCTTCTTCTGTTCCCTTCCTGGACTGGGCTAGGTATGTCTCTTCTTCTGTTCCCTTCCTGGACTGGGGCTAGGTATGTCTCTTCTTCTGTTCCCTTCCTGGACTGGGGCTAGGTATGTCTCTTCTTCTGTTCCCTTCCTGGACTGGGCTAGGTATGTCTCTTCTTCTGTTCCCTTCCTGGACTGGGCTTGGTATGTCTCTTCTTCTGTTCCCTTCCTGGACTGGGCTAGGTATGTCTCTTCTTCTGTTCCCTTCCTGGACTGGGCTAGGTATGTCTCTTCTTCTGTTCCCTTCCTGGACTGGGCTAGGTATGTCTCTTCTTCTGTTCCCTTCCTGGACTGGGCTAGGTATGTCTCTTCTTCTGTTCCCTTCCTGGACTGGGCTAGGTATGTCTCTTCTTCTGTTCCCTTCCTGGACTGGGCTAGGTATGTCTCTTCTTCTGTTCCCTTCCTGGACTGGGCTAGGTATGTATCTTCTTCTGTTCCCTTCCTGGACTGGGCTAGGTATGTATCTTCTTCTGTTCCCTTCCTGGACTGGGCTAGGTATGTCTCTTCTTCTGTTCCCTTCCTGGACTGAACACTCGTTTTTTCGAGTCCATGGTAATCATTCATAAAGGTTTAAAATAAACCGTTTGTAGTACACACTCCTAGAATTAGTGTTCTTGGTTCAACATAGCAATGGGTTCCTGGAGTGGAGGCGTGGCTAGGTAGAGGCATGGCTTTAGGAAATATATTTTGGGGGGGGCACCCGTTAGAGGAAATGTCATTACTGTTCATCTGTTCTGTTGTATTGTCACTACATGTCAAGGTTGAACACTGACAGCGTTGTAAGCGAGGCTGACAGAGGTGTATGATCTATGCAAATCCCAAAATCGGAATAGTCACCACTTTTTTACCATATGTACTCAGCAATATTATATTAGAATATGTAATAAGCAAAAATTTTCATGACATAGTTTTATTTGCAGTGTACAAACTTAACATGATAAACAGAAATTACATTTACGCTAACGGGTGACCAGAAATATCTATTCAAAACTTTACAACGGAGTTCCTCGAAGACCCTTTTCCAACTGGAAGGGTTCTGCCGGTGTGGCAACGCAAAAGGTTCTTCCAGGCACCTTTACTTCTACAAGTGTGCGTGATGCAATCACACGCTGCTGTACACCAAATTGGTTTTAAATCACTGCCCCAGTCCTTATCCTGTTCTTATTTTAAACAAGGTCGGGAAACCTAGAGGAGAGGATCTCAATCATTTATTGTGCCATCTGTCCTGTTGGCCACTGTAGTTTCTATTCTCTCCTGCTATTGTTCCCCTTGTCACCTCTCTGCATATCTCCTCAAGTCTCCTTACCTCTACTTGCCTCTCCTCTCTTTGTCTCTATTTGACCTCGCTATGATTATGAAGTAGAATGACGTAACCCCAGCCTAGACACTGATTCTCAGTTTTCAGTTCTACGAATGTTAGGATTTTGACAGGGCAATCTGACCCTAGATCGGTGCCACTGCCTACACAGACTGACCTTGTTTGACCTTAGAGGCGCACATCGTCCTCATTACTTTTTTTATTTTTTTATTTTTTTATTTCACCTTTATTTAACCAGGTAGGCTAGTTGAGAACAAGTTCTCATTTGCAACTGCGACCTGGCCAAGATAAAGCATAGCAGTGTGAACAGACAACACAAAGTTACACATGGAGTAAACAATTAACAAGTCAATAACACCGTAGAAAAAAAGGGGAGTCTATATACAATGTGTGCAAAAGGCATGAGGAGGTAGGCGAATAATTACAATATTGCAGATTAACACTGGAGTGATAAATTATCAGATGATCATGTACAGGTAGAGATATTGGTGTGCAAAAGAGCAGAAAAGTAAATAAATAAAAACTGTGGGGATGAGGTAGGTGAAAAAGGGTGGGCTATTTACCAATAGATTATGTACAGCTGCAGAGATCGGTTAGCTGCTCAGATAGCTGATGTTTGAAGTTGGTGAGGGAGATAAAAGTCTTCAACTTCAGCGATTTTTGCAATTCGTTCCAGTCACAGGCAGCAGAGTACTGGAACGAAAGGCGGCCGAATGAGGTGTTGGCTTTAGGGATGATCAGTGAGATACACCTGCTGGAGCGCGTGCTACAGATGGGTGTTGCCATCGTGACCAGTGAACTGAGATAAGGTGGAGCTTTACCTAGCATGGCCTTGTAGATGACCTGGAGCCAGTGGGTCTGGCGACGAATATGTAGCGAGGGCCAGCCGACTAGAGCATACAAGTCGCAGTGGTGGGTAGTATAAGGTGCTTTAGTGACAAAACGGATAGCACTGTGATAAACTGCATCCAGTTTGCTGAGTAGAGTGTTGGAAGCAATTTTGTAGATGACATCGCCGAAAGTCGAGGATCGGTAGGATAGTCAGTTTTACTAGGGTAAGCTTGGCAGCGTGAGTGAAGGAGGCTTTGTTGCGGAATAGAAAGCCGACTCTTGATTTGATTTTCGATTGGAGATGTTTGATATGGGTCTGGAAGGAGAGTTTGCAGTCTAGCCAGACACCTAGGTACTTATAGGTGTCCACATATTCAAGGTCGGAACCATCCAGTGTGGTGATGCTAGTCGGGCGTGCGGGTGCAGGCAGCGATCGGTTGAAAAGCATTTGGTTTTACTAGCGTTTAAGAGCAGTTGGAGGCCATGGAAGGAGTGTTGTATGGCATTGAAGCTCGTTTGGAGGTTAGATAGCACAGTGTCCAATGACGGGCCGAAAGTATATAGAATGGTGTCGTCTGCGTAGAGGTGGATCAGGGAATCGCCCGCAGCAAGAGCAACATCATTGATATATACAGAGAAAAGAGTCGGCCCGAGAATTGAACCCTGTGGCACCCCCATAGAGACTGCCAGAGGACCGGACAGCATGCCCTCCGATTTGACACACTGAACTCTGTCTGCAAAGTAATTGGTGAACCAGGCAAGGCAGTCATCCGAAAAACCGAGGCTACTGAGTCTGCCGATAAGAATATGGTGATTGACAGAGTCGAAAGCCTTGGCAAGGTCGATGAAGACGGCTGCACAGTACTGTCTTTTATTGATGGCGGTTATGATGTCGTTTAGTACCTTGAGTGTGGCTGAGATGCACCCGTGACCGGCTCGGAAACCAGATTGCATAGCGGAGAAGGTACGGTGGGATTCGAGATGGTCAGTGACCTGTTTGTTGACTTGGCTTTCGAAGACCTTAGATAGGCAGTGCAGAATGGATATAGGTCTGTAACAGTTTGGGTCCAGGGTGTCTCCCCCTTCGAAGAGGGGGATGACTGCGGCAGCTTTCCAATCCTTGGGGATCTCAGACGATATGAAAGAGAGGTTGAACAGGCTGGTAATAGGGGTTGCGACAATGGCGGCGGATAGTTTCAGAAATAGAGGGTCCAGATTGTCAAGCCCAGCTGATTTATACGGGTCCAGGTTTTGCAGCTCTTTCAGAACATCTGCTATCTGGATTTGGGTAAAGGAGAACCTGGAGAGGCTTGGGCGAGGAGCTGCGGGGGGGGCGGAGCTGTTGGCCGAGGTAGGAGTAGCCAGGCGGAAGGCATGGCCAGCCGTTGAGAAATTCTTGTTGAAGTTTTCGATAATCATGGATTTGTCGGTGGTGACCGTGTTCCCTAGCCTCAGTGCAGTGGGCAGCTGTGAGGAGGTGCTCTTGTTCTCCATGGACTTCACAGTGTCCCAGAACTTTTTGGAGTTGGAGCTACAGGATGCAAACTTCTGCCTGAAGAAGCTGGCCTTAGCTTTCCTGACTGACTGCGTGTATTGGTTCCTAACTTCCCTGAACAGTTGCATATCGCGGGGACTGTTCGATGCTATTGCAGTCCGCCACAGGATGTTTTTGTGCTGGTCGAGGGCAGTCAGGTCTGGAGTGAACCAAGGGCTGTATCTGTTCTTAGTTCTGCATTTTTGAACAGAGCATGCTTATCTAAAATGGTGAGGAAGTTACTCTTAAAGAATGACCAGGCATCCTCAACTGACGGGATGAGGTCAATGTCCTTCCAGGATACCCGGGCCAGGTCGATTAGAAAGGCCTGCTCACAGAAGTGTTTTAGGGAGCGTTTGACAGTGATGAGGGGTGGTCGTTTGACTGCGGCACCGTAGCGGATACAGGCAATGAGGCAGTGGTCGCTGAGATCCTGGTTGAAGACAGCGGAGGTGTATTTGGAGGGCCAGTTGGTCAGGATGACGTCTATGAGGGTGCCCTTGCTTACAGAGTTAGGGTTGTACCTGGTGGGTTCCTTGATGATTTGTGTGAGATTGAGGGCATCTAGCTTAGATTGTAGGACTGCCGGGGTGTTTAGCATATCCCAGTTTAGGTCACCTAACAGAACAAACTCTGAAGCTAGATGGGGGGCAATCAATTCACAAATGGTGTCCAGGGCACAGCTGGGAGCTGAGGGGGGTCGGTAGCAGGCGGCAACAGTTAGAGACTTATTTCTGGAGAGAGTAATTTTCAGAATTAGTAGTTCGAACTGTTTGGGTATGGACCTGGAAAGTATGACATTACTTTGCAGGCTATCTCTGCAGTAGACTGCAACTCCTCCCCCTTTGGCAGTTCTATCTTGACGGAAGATGTTATAGTTGGGTATGGAAATCTCTGAATTTTTGGTGGCCTTCCTGAGCCAGGATTCAGACACGGCAAGGACATCAGGGTTAGCAGAGTGTGCTAAAGCAGTGAGTAAAACAAACTTAGGGAGGAGGCTTCTGATGTTGACATGCATGAAACCAAGGCTTTTTCGATCACAGAAGTCAACAAATGAGGGTGCCTGGGGACATGCAGGGCCTGGGTTTACCTCCACATCACCCGCGGAACAGAGAAGGAGTAGTATGAGGGTGCGGCAGGTTTCTGGGCATGGTAGAATATATTCAGGGCATAATGCGCAGACAGGGGTATGGTGGGGTGCGGGTACGGCGGAGGTAAGCCCAGGCACTGGGTGATGATGAGAGAGGTTTTATCTCTGGACATGCTGGTTGTAATGGGTGAGGTCACCGCATATGTGGGAGGTGGGACTAAGGAGGTATCAGGGGTATGAGGAGTGGGACTAGGGGCTCCATTGTGAACTAAAACAATGATAACTAACCTGAGCAACAGTATACAAGGCATATTGACATTTGAGAGAGACATACAGCGAGGCATACAGTAATCACAGGTGTTGAATTGGGAAAGCTAGCTAAAACAGTGGGTGAGACGACAGCTAATCAGCTAGCACAGCAACAGCAGGTAAAATGGCATTGACTAGGCAACGGGGCCAACAGATAAAACAAACAAGCAGAATGGAGTACCATGATTAATGGACAGTCCAGCGTGCATCAGCTATGTAGCCAAGTGATCAGAGTCCAGGGGGCAGCGGTGGATGGGGCAGGGGGGCTGGACTGGCGAGTGTTATCCAGGTTAAAAAACTAACAATGACTAAATAGCTTGTAGCTAGTTAGCTGGTTAGCTTCTGGAGGTTCTTGAGTGTGTTCTAAAAATTAAAAATAATAGCGATTCCGTATCACATTGGGTGAGGCAGGTTTCCGGAAGGTATAAACACATTTTTTTTAAATCGGGAAGAGATATAAAGTGCATATGGGCCACTGCGTGTTTGGGACGCGGCGATGCAGACGGTTAGCAGGCCTGTGCTAACAAGCTAACAGATTAGCAGGCCGGGGTAAACAAGGTAGTAGTTAGCGGACCTGGGCTAAACAAGCTAGCAGTTAGCATGCCAAATTAGCAAGCAAGGAGATAGCGAGGGCTAGAGAGTTAGCCTTTGGGGGACGTCGCGATGGGGTGAGTCTGTTTATTCCTCTTCATGCGGTGACATCGATAGACCGGTCGTGGGTCCGGGTATTGTAGCCCAGGAGTATGCTATGGTGGCAGCACAGGAGCTCTGGCCGGGCTAGCTTCAAGCTACGTGGTTGGAAACGCTAGCCAGGAGTAATCAACCAGGGTTGCGGATAGCTAGTTGTGAAGATCCAGCTGAAAAATGTTCCGTTTGCGGTGGGAATCCGGGGATAAAAAAATAAATAGGTCCGTTATGCTCTGGTTAGCGTTGCGTTGTTCGAACTGGCGAGAGCTTTCCGAGCTAAAGGTTAGCTGATGACCGGTTAGCTGAAGACCGCTAGCATAGCTGGTGGTTAGCTGGCTAGCTTCAGTTGAGGGGTTCCGGTTCCGAAGTAAATATAAATACTTTAGGAAAAGTAGTTACATTGGGTGATGCGGGTTGCAGGAGAGTATTCTGGAGCTTAGGTTTAGCAAAATGTTTTTAAAGATATGCGAAGAAAAATATCTAAAACGAAAAAGAGACGATATATACAGATATATACAGAGAGACGATACGACAGGACGACTTACTTCATCAACTATGTCAGGTGAAGACATGTGAGGACATGATGTCATCCTAGAGAAGCAGGTATAACCACAGAGGACAGCTCTGTTCCGCCAAAGCAATAATTTCCTCTCCAGTACACTCTGTAACTTCATTTTGTCTATACACAGCCACTTTCCTAATCACTATCATGCCCCTATTAGAACCAACATGACCTTTTGTGTGTTGGCAGTTTCCTGGCCGACCTTTAAGAGTGAGGCAGGCTGAGAGCAGCTGTGGGTGGAGTGGAGCGTAATGCGGGGCTAATGTGGACTCCATCACTGAGCTCAGTCAGAGAGAGAGACCATTACAGCTCTTAGCCCTCAACTGGAAAATGAGAAAATGAGTCACCTTTACGTATGTGTGAGTGTAGCCGAGCTTACAAGGACTACTCCGGCCACACAATGGGCCTCTCAAGATCACTCTGTTTTTCACAAGTCATCTTTCCCTCTCTCCTTCCTTCCCTCTTTTTCTACAATTCCAATGCCACATTCTTTTGTCCATTGGCTCAAACTTTCAATAGCTCCTTGTACTCGCTTCTCTTTGATCTCTCTCTCTCCCTCCCTCTCTCTCTCTCTCTCTCTCTCTCTCTCTCTCTCTCTCTCTCTCTCTCTCTCTCTCTCTCTCTCTCTCTCTCTCTCTCTCTCTCTCTCTCTCTCTCTCTCTCTCACACATTCACTCTCTCTCTCTCTCTGTCTCTCTCTCTCCCACTCTCTATTCATAAAATAAACAAACAAAGAAGTGATGCAGTAAGTTTGGTGTCACTCACCACACACAGTGCTATTGCTGTGTTATCATGTGGCTTAGTTTCCATGGCATTAACCTCATTTTAACATATAGATGGCAACGAAGAACATGGCTGATGTTTTACATTCTCCCAACCAATTGTGCTATTTTGTAATTTTTTTTGCATTTTGTGTAACTTATTTTTTTTACTTATTATGTACATAATGTTGCTGCTACCGTCTCTTATGACTGAAAATAACTTCTGGACATCAGAACAGCGATTACTCACCTTGGACTGGAAGAAACTTTTTCCTTTAACGAATCCAACGAGAAGGATATCCTGCTTTCACTGGAACATGGTCAGATCCCTGCCTTTTGCGTAAAGAAAAGATGCCGGAAAAGGGGTCGCAGGTCGGGCAGCCTTCTGAGAATCCGGGGGCGAGTGAGTAAACTCCCACTGCCTTCCATTCTTCTCGCTAATTCTTCTCGCTAACGTGCAATCATTGGACAATACAATGGATGACCTACGATTAAGATTATCCTACCAACGGGACTTTAAAAACTGTAACATCTTATGTTTCACCGAGATGTGACTGAACGAAGATACGGACAATGGCGGGATTTTCCATGCCCTGGCAGAACGGAGACACTACCTCTGGTAAAACAAAGGGTTGGGGTGTGTGTCTTTTTGTCAATAACAGCTGGTGTGCGATGTCTAATATTAAAGAAGTCTCAAGGTATTGCTCACCTGAGGTAGAGTACCTTGTAACAAGCTGTAGACCACATTATCCAGCAAGAGAGTTCTCATCTGTATTATTTGCTCTCTATTAGGCCATAAGCAAAGAAGAAAATGCTCATCCAGAAGCGGTGCTCCTAGTGGCCGGGGACTTTGATGCAGGCAAACTTAAATCAGTTTTACCAAATTTTTACCAGCATGTCACATGTGCAACCAGGGAAAAAAATCCAAGACCACCTTTACTCCACACACAGAGACACATACAAACCTCCATTTGGCAAATCTGACCATAATTGATTATTGATTCCTAACACTAAAGCAGGAAGTACTAGTGACTCGCTCAATACAGACGTGGTCAGATGAAGCGGATGCTACACTACAGGACTGTTTTGCTAGCACAGGCTGGAATATGTTCCAGGATTCATCCAATGGCATTGAAGAATACACCACCTCAGTCATCGGCTTCATCAATAAGTGCATCGATGACGTCGTCCCCACAGTGACTATTCGTACATATCCCAACCAGAAGCCATGGATTACAGGCAACATTCACATCGAGCTAAAGGCTAGAGCTGCCTCTTACAAGGAGCGGGAGACTAAAACATCTAAAAAATCCCGATATTCCCTTAGACGAACAAGCAAAGTGTCAATACAGGATTAAGATTGAATCCTACTACACCGGCTCTGGCGCTTGTCGGATGTGGCAGGGCATGAAAACTATTACGGACTACAAAGGGAAACCCGGACTCGAGCTCCCACGTGAGCTTACCAGACGAGGTAAATGCATTTTATACTCGCTTCGAGGCAAGCAACACTGAATCATGCATGAGAGGACCAGCTGTTCTGGATGACTGTGTGGTAACGCTCTCAGTAGCCAATGTGAACAAAACCTTTAAACAGGTCAACATTTACAAAACCGCTGGGCGAGATTAATTACCAGGATGTGTACTCAAAGCATACACGGACCAACTGTCATGTGTCTTCACTGATATTTTCAATCTCTCCTGACTGAGTCTGTAATACCCGCATGTTTCAAGCAGACCACTTTAGTCCCTGTGCCCAAGGAAGCGAAGGTAACCTGCCTAAATGATTACCGCCCCACGGCAATCACGTTGGTAGCCATGAAGTGCTTTGAAAGGCTGGTCATGGCTCACGTCAGCAGCATCCTCACAGACACCCTAGACCCACTCCAATTCGCATACCGCCCCAACAGATCCACAGATGACGCAATCTCATTCGCACGCCACACCGCCCTTTCTCACCTGGACAAAAGGAACACCTATGTGAGGATGCTATTCATTGACTACAGCTCAACATTCAACACCATAGTGCCCACAAAGCGCATCACTAAGCTAAGGACTCTGGGACTAAACACCTCCCTCTGCAACTGGATCCTGGACTTCCTGACAGGCTGCCCCCAGGTGTTAGGAGTAGGTAACAACATGTCTGCCACACTGATCCTTAACACTGGGGCCCCTCAGGGGTGTACTTAGTCCCCACCTGTTTTCCCTGTTCACCCACGACTGAGTGGCCAAACACGAACCCAATACCATCATTAAGTTTGCTGACTAAACAACAGTGTACAACAGCCTGATCACTGACAACGATGAGACGGCCTATAGGGAGGAGGTCATAGAACTGGCAGTGTGGTGTTAGGACAACAACCATTTCCTCAATGTGAGCAAGACAAGGAGCTGATCGCGGACTACAGGAAAAGCCGGGCCAAACAGGCCCCCATTGACATCAACGGGGCTGTAGTGGAGCAGGTTGAGAGTTTCAAGTTCCTTTGTGTCCACATCACCAACAAACTATCATGGTCCAAACACACCAAGACAATCGTGAAGACGGCACGACAAAACCTTTTCCCCCTCAGGAGACTGAAAAGATTTGGCATGGGTCCCCAGATCCTCAAAAGGTTGTACAGCTGCACCATAGAGAACATCCGGTTGCGTCTGACCGTAAGGCGCTACAGAGGTTAGTGCATACGGCCCAGTACCTCACTGGGACCAAGCTTCCTGCCATCCAGGACCTATATAATAGGCGGTGTCAGAGGAAAGCCCATAAAATTGTCAGAGACTCCAGTCACCCATAGACTGTTTTCTCTGCTTCTGCACGGCAAGCGGTACCGGAGCGCCAAGTCTAGGACCAAAAGGCTTCTCAAGAGCTTCTACCCCCAAGTCATTAGACTGCTGAACAATTCATAAAATCGCCACCGGACAATTTACATTGACCCCCCTCCTTCCTCCAGCCCTCCCTTTTGTACACTCACTGTTTGTTTGTTATCTATGCATAGTCTCTTCACTCCCACCTACATGTACAGATTACCTCAACTAGCCTGTACCCCTGCACACTGACTCGGTACCGGTGCCTCCTTTATATAGCCTCATTATTGTTATTCTTATTGTGTAACTTTTAGGACTAATTTTTATTTTAGTCTGCACTGTTGATTAAGGGCTTGTAAGTAAGCATTTCACGGTAAAGTCTACACTTGTTGTATTCGGCGCATGTGACAAATAAAATTTGATTTGATTGTAGTTACAACAAATGCTTTGCCCGGGCTTGTTGATGACCTCATCTCTGTTCTCTGCTGTTTTTGTCCTTCTCAGAGTATCAACAATAAAGGAAAGTTTTCTCTCTTTTTCTCTCCTCTACCCACTCTCTCTCTCCCTTTCTTTCTCTCTCCTTCTCCCTTTCTCTTTTTTCCCGGTTCTCTCCCTCTCTCTCTCTCTCTCTCTCTCTCTCTCTCTCTCTCTCTCTCTCTCTCTCTCTCTCTCTCTCTCTCTCTCTCTCTCTCTCTCTCTCTCTCTCTCTCTCTCTCTCTCTCTCTCTCTCTCTCTCTCTCTCTCGCTCTTGCTCTCTCTCTATCTTTAAATAATGTGATAATTACATGATAGATAATGCTGTTATGTAAGCTGTGTTATGTCCTTAAATATATAATAATAATACTAACTATGACCTCATTGTGCTGTTTATTGTTCAACGGCAGGCTGGATAAAATAGCAGCTTTTATTTTGTTTATCTCCCTCCTTCAAAGACCACTCCATAAACCCTGTTCAAAGAGCTGAGCTTTCTATTCCTGTGTGTGTGTGTGCGCGCGTGTGCGCGTGCCTGTGTGCCTGCATGCTTGCTTGCGTGTGTGCAAGTGTGTGCTATTTCAAAAAGAGAATTGAATGAGAATCGACAGCGTGGACGCACACGCATACATTCACATTAGTGCATTGTTATTATTAAGTAGAGATTGCAGGTAGAGATATGGTCCTGCGGTCGCTAAGGCGCTCATGTCCCCATGACTACCGTTTCCTGATTCCAACCAATCATCCAGTAAGCGGCCTTTACATTAAGTCTCAGCCTGGAACTCAATTTCCCCTCTACCTGCCCAGGGAGCTCTGTTAGCCAGCCTGCTGACTAGGCCCACCTGCCTGTCACACCTCCAAAGCATAGAGTCTGCACAGTTCCTTTCTGCTCTGGAGCTCAGGGTTTAAAACACACTGACATTTTATTTCACCTGGAAACGCTACAGCAGTGAACCTTTTCACTGGGAAAGGCTCACACAGACTGACAGCTACACAGACAAACACACACACTCAGGCAGACAGACAATCATACACACCCGCACGCCCACACATAGACACACACATCTCATGCACACAAAGTGAGAGTCATAGGAGGTTGAGCAGCATGGTGGAGGAGTCCATAATGGTTTTCTACAGGAGTGGTTCCAGTCACCCTGCAGTGATAATCATTTCTACAGGATTAAGTTCTGCCCTGCCCCACATCACACCACTACATTAGTATTCTAACATGGTACCCAGGAAAGAGCCCACTCTTACTGAAATGTACGCGCACGCATGCTTTCTAATCTCTCTCACTCTCTCGCTTTGTCTCTTCGTCCACTTAAATTACAAATGCTTGCACGCTATGGATTGGTCGTTTAATCCAGGAAACTGCAGTGTGATTTAGGACATATAAATCAACCTTTAGTTGTCCTTCAGAATAGTCAGAGTTAGTCTTTCCTTTTAAAACAGCTTTCTGGTATTGATCTATATCTGCTTTAGGAAGTTGATGTTTGAGCCCAAGTTGTCCCGGGTCCATCTCCACTCATGTTTAATGGAAGCCTACACTGTAACAAATTGCTGTACATATTACTTTTTTAAATATTTTTTACCTTTATTTAACTAGGCAAGTCAGTTAAGAACACATTCTTATTTTCAATGATGGCCTAGGAACAGGGGCAGAACGACAGATTCGTACCTTGTCAGCTCGGGGATTTGAAATTGCAACCTTTCGGTTACTAGTCCAACACTCTAACCACTAGGCTACCCTACCGCCCCAGTACATTACAGTACTGTAAAGAGCAGTGCATTATGGGGGCTCAATAGCGTTCTGCAACAATGCTGTAATTTTACAGTAACATTGTACAGTAAAGCAAATGTATTACCTGTTTTACTGTATATTTACTGCAGCATTCTGTAAATGATGGTGCATTGTGAGAAAATGTTATGGGCAGGGAAAATCTCTGGCTCATGCCTTGTAAAAGGCTATATGCGTTTCACCCGTTAGGGAGAATGCTGCACCAATTGAACAAATATGTGGTAGTAGTGCCCTTAATAGATTACTATGTAGAGGAGGCAGATCATAGTGGCAGTAAGTCTTAAAGGTCCTCAACGCTTATTCTGCAAAGTACTTTTTCTCTCATGGCTAACTACCGGGGAGTTTGAAGAGATGGGCTTACTGTTCATGAGTTCGCCTTGACTGACATCTCATAGAAATGCTTATGTCAAGTATATTTGATGCAGTGTTGCAGTAAAACATCTCCAGCTAATTTGGTGATACGTAAAGTAACTCAAACAACATTTTTTTATATACATCTTCCGTTTGGCATATCTCTTGTGATGCAGTTCACAGCAGCACTGACGGATGTGTTGACTTCACAACTGAGTCAGAGTTTTGGACAACCCTTCCACCCCTTTGTTCCATGCTGGCTGAAGACCTAGCTAGCCAGTAACTAGCTAACACCAGACACAGATGAAGACCTAGCTAGACAGTAACTAGCTAACACCAGACACAGATGAAGACCTAGCTAGCCAGTAACTAGCTAACACCAGACACAGATGAAGACCTAGCTAGCCAGTAACTAGCTAACACCAGACACAGATGAAGACCTAGCTAGCCAGTAACTAGCTAACACCAGACACAGATGAAGACCTAGCTAGCCAGAAACTAGCTAACACCAGACACAGATGAAGACCTAGCTAGACAGTAACTAGCTAACACCAGACACAGATGAAGACCTAGCTAGCCAGTAACTAGCTAACACCAGACACAGATGAAGACCTAGCTAGCCAGTAACTAGCTAACACCAGACACAGATGAAGACCTAGCTAGCCAGTAACTAGCTAACTCCAGACACAGATTAAAGGGGAAACAAGTACTGTATCTTCGCCGTGGATTAATTATATTTGCTGACACCCTACAGTCAAATTTGGTCACCAGTAGAGTAGCTATCTAGCTTTATAAACCACGCCCCTCTGCAAACACGCAGTCTCCTATGTTGGTTACAAGGCGGTACTTATCTAAATTAGGTACGAGAATATCATGTTACCATTGGTGTATTAAAATGAGAGTTAGGTGATGTCATCTTGTCCTCTTAATAATGAATCCAAGTGTTTGACAAGGGGGAGGGGGCGAGTAAACGTATCAATGTAGAAGCAACAGTAATTTTTCTTACTTTCGTCACCATACTTTGATCTGGTTTCCTTCAGATATCACATTTAATGAAAAACATGATTTTACTGTTCATGACCTTTATACCTTTACTGGTTAAGGGGTTTGCCAAGTCCTGTTGGTCTGTTTTGCCCTGTAATCATGACCAGTTTTGGAAGCCTTTGTTTAGCCCTCTAGAGGTGTAACTGATATAAAACACCAAATATTCATTCAAATGCTGCAATACACAAATGCCTAGCACCCAACATGCTTGCATCAATCACATGTAATTACAGTAAAATACCAATATCAAAATGACAGTAGTATTTAGTTTCTTACAGTATAGTATGCATATTTTACAGTATTGTACTATATCTTTGCTCTGATATTACAGTAACTTACAGGACGCTGGTGGCAAGATGCTGTGAATATTACAATAACTCACTTGGCACTAGCCAAAGATGTGCAAAGATGCATCAAAACTCTAAAGTGATCTTGTTACATATGCAGAATAAATTGAAGACCTGTATCCTGAACAGCAACATTCTCAGTAACGGTCACGGAAACATTTGATTTGACATGACTGTTATGTGTTTTTATTAAATCAACCTTAGTTTAATGCTCTGACTGCACATCGCTCTGGACACTCTGCAAGTGTTGATTTTGACATGAACATTTTGGTCCTTTAGCAGAGACACTTGCCCAGAGCGACAGTCCGAGCATACAACTAAGGTAGATTAACAAGAACCTATCACAGTCATAGCAAGTCAAAGGATGATGTTACCTATACCGAGAATGCTGTTGCAGTTAAGCGGCTACTTGCAAGTTTATTTTTGTATTTGAAAATACAAAACCCATGTAATCTAATTAAACTGTTACAAAATTCACAAATCATACTTCAGGCCAGTGAAATACAAATGACAAAATAGGTATTGAAATGATTGAAATATCTATATCAAATACATGTAACAGAAATACTGCCCAACGGTGGCACTACCTGCCTGCACTGTAAATCTGCAACAGTTTACTGTGCTTCCAGTAATGCACTGTAAATTCTAGAAATACAGCATGTTACTGTAGTCAGGTGTTAATCGGTGAATATGCTGTAAATTCGTGTTTCAGTAAAGGTCCTGTAAATCTACAGTAACCTACTGGCTACATGGCTGCCAGTGATTTACTGTAAAAAATGACTGGACATGTCTTTCAGTGTGTCTATCTAGCTACTTGCCTTGTATATTTAGAGTGTGGTTAAGAAATCACAATTCACAATGGCTTTGTGTCAGCTTGTTTGCGCGCGCGTGTGTGTCAGTGAGTGCGTGTGGTTACGCGTGCTTTTGTGCAAGTGTATGTACACATTTGCACACCTGTGTGTGTGTTGACCTTTCTTGTTGATTATAGTAACGATCTGGATATAAACAGGCTGATATTTTAGTCCATGGAGGGTTGCGGTGAAAATTGGTCTGATGCTCATTTAATTTGGTTGCTGGACCAGAGGGACTCTACTCGGATACATTTACTATCACTATTACAGTAATGACACAATCCTTTCCAATCATATCCCAGATGAATTATAGCAACATTTATAGGGATAGTAATTAGTCAAATATACTTATGTATCAAAAGTAAAAGATGAAGTCTTTTCAAATTCCTTATATTAAGCAAACCAGATGCCACAATTTTCAAGTTTTTATTTATTTACGGATAGCTAGAGGCACACTTCAACACTCAGACATCATTTACATACATAGCATTTGTGTTTAGTGAGTCCGCCAGATCAGAGGCAGTAGAGGTGACCAGGGATGTTCTCTTGTAAGTGTGTGAATTGCATTCAGAATATAACGAGTACGTTTGAGTGTCAGGGAAAATGTACGGAGTAAAAAGTGCAATATTTTCTTTAGGAATATTGTAAAGTAAAAGTTGTCAAAAAATACAAATAGTAAAGTACAGATACCCAAAAAAACGACTTAAGTAATACTTTCAAGTATATATTTTACTGAGCGAGAGAGAGAGAGACGAGGAGGAGAGCGGGAAAGAACCATACAGTGGAGAGAGATTGAGGCGCAACAATAACACCATTAACACACAATGAGGTAACAGTGTACACACAGCACAAAGAGAGAGAGACTGAGAGAGACGGAGAGTGAGACTGAGAGAGGGAGAAGGAGCGAGAGAGAGAGAGAACTAGTATGGCCTCAATAGGTGTGTTAGCACACACACTGTGGTTAGAGAGAGAGGGTAGGTAGTGTATAGAGAGACGGAGAGAGAGACAGAGAGATAGACGGAGAGAGGGAGAAGGAGCGAGAGAGAGAGAACTAGTATGGCCTCAATAGGTGTGTTAGCACACACACTGTGGTTAGAGAGAGAGGGTAGGTAGTGTATAGAGAGACGGAAAGAGAGACAGAGAGATAGACGGAGAGAGGGAGAAGGAGCGAGAGAGAGAGAACTAGTATGGCCTCAATAGGTGTGTTAGCACACACACTGTGGTTAGAGAGAGAGGGTAGGGAGTGTATAGAGAGAAAGGAGAGATAGAAAGAGTTAGGGAAATAGAGCTTTTCTCCTGCAGCCTCACTGATTCCATTTGAAGGGTTATGTTATGCTTCCCATCATAGGCTGAAGGTCAAGCAAGGTTCTCCTATCTATAGGTGTCTAATCTCCCCCAGCACTATGCATACACACGCACACAATCACACACACGCACACAATCACACACACACGCACACATCCTCGTTCCTTCTTCTTGTTCCATACGTTGTGACACTGAGAAGCCAGCCGTTCAGAAGCACACACACACTGCCATACGTCAATGCAGCACTATGGTTGTTTGGGAGGGTGTCTGTGGGCTACATGTCTGTGTAATGAATTAGAATGCTGCGTCGGAGGTAACACCTATCTTTATATGGCCTTGTCATTTCCACCATGAGTCTGAGACCCTGTTGTGATAGAGACTATAATGACTTTCTCCTTCTCCCAGTCCAGCACACCATGGACAAATGTCTACCAGTGTATACAGTAAGTGATTTGGAATGGTCCGTATTCATCATTGCAGACTGCACAGAGTAATAAGTGGTTGAGGTGTGTGTGTGTGTGTGTGTGTGTGTGTGTGTGTGTGTGTGTGTGTGTGTGTGTGTGTGTGTGTGTGTGTGTGTGTGTGTGTGTGTGTGTGTGTGTGTGTGTGTGTGTGTGTGTGTGTGTGTGTGTGTGTGTGTGCGTGTGTGTGCGTGCGTGCGTGCGTGCGTGCGTGCGTGCGTGCGTGCGTGCGTGCGTGCGTGCGTGCGTGCGTGCGTGCGTGCGTGCGTGCGTGCGTGCGTGCGTGCGTGCGTGCGTGCGTGCGTGCGTGCGTGCGTGCGTGCGTGCGTGCGTGCGTGCCCTATAAGATGAATGAGGAAGAGGACTGTGTATAATTTTAACATTGAAATGGAATAGGTTAACTTTGAGCCGGCCAGTTAGTAGCAGAAGCACTAGCCACTCCAATACACATTGTGTATTCAGATGCTCATTGACTGGTGTTCTGTCAGTGTCAACAGGACCCAGCTATGATCTGTCTGCTCTTGTTAAGCGTCCTATTATAATAATGAATGTAATTATGGGGCTATTTAGAGGCATTGATGAAAGTCTGGTCTGCAGGTCAAGGGAGGGAGGGAGGGAGGGAGGGAGGGAGGGAGGGAGGGGAGAGAGAGGGTATTGTCAATATGAATGACCCAAGCCCATTGTTAGATAAAGCTTTATGGCTTTATTTCATTGTATCAGTAATAATGTGATGGCACTATGGGGCTGTACAGGACAGGGCACGTGGCCTGACCAGGGAAACGTCTAGATCCTAGTTCTAACTTGAGCCTGGAGATTCCTGTTCAGGTGATATGGCCAGGGAAAATGTCTGGCCGTAGTTCTAGAGTAGGATTGTGAATTGAGACATTGTGCTGTGAAGCCTGTTGCTTCTCTATATCAGTCTGTTCCCCATGAGAGTAGCTGTGTAGTTCACTACAGGTCCCTGATGTATGTGCGTGATCCATATGTGTGTGTGTTTTGGGTAATCACTCATGTGAGCTGAGTATGTTCTTATAATAATAGTGTTGGCTTTAGTGTGAGCTGAGTATGTTCTTATAATAATAGTGTTGGCTTTAGTGTGAGCTGAGTATGTTCTTATAATAATAGTGTTGGCTTTAGTGTGAGCTGAGTATGTTCTTATAATAATAGTGTTGGCTTTAGTGTGAGCTGAGTATGTTCTTATAATAATAGTGTTGGCTTTAGTGTGAGCTGAGTATGTTCTTATAATAATAGTGTTGGCTTTAGTGTGAGCTGAGTATGTTCTTATAATAATAGTGTTGGCTTTAGTGTGAGCTGAGTATGTTCTTATAATAATAGTGTTGGCTTTAGTGTGAGCTGAGTATGCATTTGGCTCAGCACAAAGGTATTATCATGTCCTAACTGACTTCCCACACACTCTTTTTCTCTCCCTCCCTCCCTCCCTCTTTCACACACACAGACACACACACACACACACACACACACACACACACACACACACACACACACACACACACACACACACACACACACACACACACACACACACACACACACACACACACACACACACACACACACACACACACACACTCCCTCTCACAGGAAATCATTGAATTAATTAACTTCCTGTTGTGCTCCCTCACAACTTCTCTCATTGGCCGAGATCTATACCACAGGTATTTTTCCACGATGAAATTATCCCGGCGCATCCCAACTATCCAGGGAAGTCATCAGGCTGGGTAAACAGAGCAGATTCCCTTCGCTGGTTCAGTCTGTCTCCAGCCTCCTCTGATCTCTATACAGCCACAGCCATTTGGTTTATCAACACCAGGGCCCCCTGTGACCTCAGCTTAATCTGCTCTCTCTCTCTCTCTCTCAACTCAATTCAATTCAAGGGGCCTTATTGGCATGGGAAACATATGTTAACATTGCCAAAGAAAGTGAGGTAGATAATATACAAAAGTTAAATAAACAATAAAAATGATCAGTAAACATTACACATACAGAAGTTTAAAAACAATAAAGACATTACAAATGTCATATTATTATATATATATATATATATATATATATATATATATATATATATATATATATATACAGTGTTGTAACAGTGTACAAATGGTTAAGGAAAATAAATAAGAATAAATATGGGTTGTATTTACAATGGTGTTTGTTCTTCACTGGTTGCCCTTTTCTTGTGGCAACAGGTCACAAATATTGCTACTGTGATGGCACACTGTGGAATTTCACCCAGTAGATATGGGAGTTTATCAAAATTGGATCTGTGTAATCTGAGGGAAATATGTCTCTCTAATATGGTCATACATTGGGCTGGAGGTTAGGAAGTGCAGCTCAGTTTCCACCTCATTTTGTGGGCAGTGTGCACATAGCCTGTCTTCTCTTGAGAGCCAGGTCTGCCTACGGCGGCCTTTCTCAATAACAAGGCTATGCTCACTAAGTCTGTACATAGTCAAAGCTTTCCTTAAGTTTGGGTCAGTCACAATGGTCAGGTATTCTGCCACTGTGTACTCTCTGTTTAGGGCCAAATAGCATTCTAGTTTGCTCTGTTTTTTTGTTAATTCTTTCCAATGTGTCTAGTAATTATCTTTTTGTTTTCTCGTGATTTGGTTGGGTCTAATTGTGTTGCTGCTGTCCTGGGGCTCTGTGGGGTGTGTTTGTGTTTGTGAACAGAGCCCAAGGACCAGCTTCCTTAGTTGACTCTTCTTCAGGTTAATTTCTCTGTAGGTGATGGCTTTGTTATGGAAGGTTTGGGAATCGCTTCCTTTTAGGTGGTTGTAGAATTTAACAGCTCTTTTCTGGATTTTGATAATTAGTGGGTATCGGCCTAATTCTGCTCTGCATGCATTATTTGGTGTTCTACGTTGTACACTGAGGATATCTTTGCAGAATTCTGCATGCAGAGTCTCAATTTGGTGTTTGTCCCATTTGGTGAAGTCTTGGTTGGTGAGCGGACCACAGACCTCACAACCGAAAAGGGCAATGGGCTCTATGACTGATTCAAGTATTTTTAGCCAGATCCTAATTGGTATGTTGAAATGTATGTTCCTTTTGATGGCATAGAATCCCCTTCCTGCCTTCTCTCTCTCTCTCTCTCTCTCTCTCTCTCTCTCTCTGGCTCTCTCTCTCTGTCTCTCTCTCTCTCTTTCTCCCCCTCTGGCTCTCTCTCTCTCTGTCTCTCTCTCTCTGTCTCTCTCTCTCTGTCTCTCTCTCTCTCTCTCTCTCTCTCTCTCTCTCTCTCTCTCTCTCTCTCTCTCTGGCTCTCTCTCTCTCTGGCTCTCTCTCTCTCTCTCTCTCTCTCTCTGGCTCTCTCTCTCTGGCTCTCTCTCTCTCTCTCTCTCTCTGGCTCTCTCTCTCTCTCTCTCTCTCTCTCTCTCTCTCTCTCTCTCTCTCTCTCTCTCTCTCTCTCTCTCTCTCTCTCTCTCTCTCTCTCTCTCTCTCTCTCTCTGGCTCTCTCTCTCTCTGGCTCTCTCTCTCTGTCTCTCTCTCTCTCTCTCTCTCTCTCTCTCTGGCTCTCTCTCTCTCTGGCTCTCTCTCTCTGTCTCTCTCTCTCTCTCTGGCTCTCTCTCTCTGGCTCTCTCTCTCTCTCTCTCTCTCTGGCTCTCTCTCTCTCTCTCTCTCTCTCTCTCTCTCTCTCTCTCTCTCTCTCTCTCTCTCTGGCTCTCTCTCTCTGTCTCTCTCTCTCTCTCTCTTTCTCCCCCTCTGGCTCTCTCTCTCTCTGTCTCTCTCTCTCTGTCTCTCTCTCTCTCTCTCTCTCTCTCTCTCTCTCTCTCTCTCTCTCTCTCTCTCTCTCTCTCTCTCTCTCTCTCTCTCTCTCTCTCTCTGGCTCTCTCTCTCTCTCTGGCTCTCTCTCTCTCTCTCTCTCTCTCTCTCTCTCTCTCTCTCTCTCTGCAGTGCTAGTGAACTTAGTAGAGAGGGAGGGATGGGACAGTGGGAAATGAAGATGAAAAAGAGAGCGAAAGGAAGATGATACATGTGGATTAAATTAAGAGAGGGACAGAGGAGGTGGATGGTGGGAGAGAAAACAGGACAGAGGTTAAGAGGCTGAGGGAGAGAGGCTGAGAGAGAGGACGTGAAAGAGAGATGTGAGAGAGATGGGGTGAGAGAGAGGGGGGGGTGAGAGAGAAAGGGGGTGTGAGAGAGTGACAGAGAGGGATAAGTCGTGCTGTCCATGTCTCTGACTAAGCCTCTATTGAAAGTGGAACGAGTGGTTTGGAGATTTGAGGGTCGGACTAAAGCCGTGTGGGCACGAGGGAGAGCAGGGTGCAGAGACAAAGATAACAGCAGGGGTGAAGAGGGTAAATGGTCCAAGAGTTCTCTGTCTGTGTGTGACCAGGAGAGATGGGGACAAAGAGAGGGATGGACGGATTTGGGAGAGAGTGAGAAAGAGAGAGAAGACAGATGGAGATGATGGTCCAGAGGGAGGAGGGTCTTCTAAACAGAGGAGAGAGGGGTGATGCTGAAGAGATAAGGAAATGATTAGATAGACGAGAAGAGAGAGAAGACAGATGGAGATGATGGTCCAGAGGGAGGAGGGTCTTCTAGACAGAGGAGAGAGGGGTGATGCTGAAGAGATAAGGAAATGATTAGATAGACGAGAAGAGAGAGAAGACAGATGGAGATGATGGTCCAGAGGGAGGAGGGTCTTCTAAACAGAGGAGAGAGGGGTGATGCTGAAGAGATAAGGAAATGATTAGATAGACGAGAAGAGAGAGAAGACAGATGGAGATGATGGTCCAGAGGGAGGAGGGTCTTCTAAACAGAGGAGAGAGGGGTGATGCTGAAGAGATAAGGAAATGATTAGATAGACGAGAAGAGAGAGAAGACAGATGGAGATGATGGTCCAGAGGGAGGAGGGTCTTCTAAACAGAGGAGAGAGGGGTGATGCTGAAGAGATAAGGAAATGATTAGATAGACGAGAAGAGAGAGAAGACAGATGGAGATGATGGTCCAGAGGGAGGAGGGTCTTCTAAACAGAGGAGAGAGGGGTGATGCTGAAGAGATAAGGAAATGATTAGATAGACGAGAAGAGAGAGGAGGAATTCAGAGGAAGACTTGGAAATAGGGAGAGGGAGAAAGAGAAGTGGAAGCAGAGGATGACTTGGGGGAGGTGAAAGAGGATGAGAAGAGACATTCATACTTTCAATATGGAAATAGTGTCTTGGGGTGTAGGCCTAATGTGCCTGTCCTGAGTTGACTGTAACAACCTGCTACAGTACTCATAAGACAGTAGTACCATGTCCTGGTTTGACTGTGTGGTTAGTTGCAGCAGTTCTACAGTATAAGATGCTGTATTCCTAGTGTAGTACCCTAGCTGTATGTCTTGTATATGGTGTCCTGGGTTGACGTTGTGGTTAGTGGGTCAGTGCCTGAAGCCAGGCCTCTTCAGGGTCGTTAAAGTGATGTTCCTCGTCAAGCGCTCAAATCGCACCATTTAATTGGCCTCCAGCCCCCTGGACATGAGCCAATTACAGCTTCTCTCTCTCTTTCCATGTCTGTCAGCACTACTTTATCTCTCTCCCTCTCTCGTTCTATCTCCCTCTTTCCAACCCTCTCTCTGCTCTTCATGGTCATTTTGAGTTGTTTTCTCTCCTCCACTAGGCGTTAAGGCAGTCACTTTCTATGGTCTGAGAGTTTTTGACAGGCAGAGAAAGATACAGAGACAGACAGACAGACAGACAGACAGACAGACAGACAGACAGACAGACAGACAGACAGACAGACAGACAGACAGACAGACAGACAGACAGACAGACAGACAGACAGACAGACAGACAGACAGACAGACAGACAGAGAGAGAGTTGACCCTGAGTACACTCATTTGGAGAGCAGCAACAGAGGCACAAAACATTCTTGGTAGAGAGGCTGACTGATCGTGTTTCTTCAGGGACAAATATCTACACAAGGTCATACAAGAACCTGTGTCTTTGTAGAGAAATTACGTTTGCTTGTATGTTATTATATCAGAGGTGGCTTTCTGATTTAGCCAAAGAAGAAAGAGGAGAAAATTAAAAGAGAGAAGTGATGTTAAAATGTTCAAAGTTCAATCGTCAAGATTATAGACAACAATGGAAAGGTACTGAAATAATAATAGTTATTTTCCTCATGATGTTCTTTCTGTTGTTGTAGGTAGTGTCAGATTTTCGTGGGATCGGTACAGGGGTGTAGGCGCAGTTGGGGATGTGACAGGGGTCTATGTAAGGGGGGCACCACTTGTTGCTGTAGCTACCCGACTTGGTTTTGCCCCTCCTGCGTTCACAGCAGTGTTATTATAGGAGAAAATAAAAAGCCATTCATCACATCATCTACCTAATCCCCCACAATACCTTTCATGCTATAATGGGACATACTCTCCCTCGTTGCCTCGGACAGAGCCTCTATTATGTCATCAAAAGGGGACGATTAACGCAGAAGAGGGGGAGATGAAAGGGAGGGTGACAGAGTACCTGTTCACAAAAGACAGTAATTTTTACCGTAATTAAAGTCTTACATTTCCCCTGTCGGATCGTCAGGGAAACAGAACAAATGGAGAGAAGGGAGCGACCAAGGGAAAAGAGCAGGATTCTTTCTCAGTGAAAAGCTCTCAAGCTTATAACAGTAATTAAGGACTTGTCTCGGGAGAGGGGGAGGGATTAGAATAGCGGGAGAGGGGGTCAGGGAGAGAGAGAGAGGAAGCGAGAGAGAAAGAGTGCCACAGGTAAATTCCACAAAGCTGTGAACGATCTGAGAGACAAGGCAAAAAGGGCCTCCTACGGAACATAAAATTCGACATACCAATTAGGATCTGGCTAAAAATACATGAATCAGTTCTAGAACCCATTGCCCTTTATGGTTGTGACGTCTGGGGTCTGCTCACCAACCAAGAATTCACAGAATGGGACAAATTGAGTCTCTGTAGGCAGAATTCTGCAAAAATATCCTCCATGTACAATGTAAAACACCAAATAATGCATGTAGAGCAGAATTACAACGATACTCGCTAATTATCAAAATCCAGAAAAGAGACCTCAAAATCTACAACCACCTAAAAGGAAGCGATTCCCAAACCTTCTATAACAAAGCCTTCTCCTACAGAGAGATGAACCTGGAGAAGAGTCCCTGAAGCAAGCTGGTCCTGGGGCTCTATTCACAAACACAAGAAGACCCCACAGAGCCCCAGGACAGCAACACAATTAGACCCAACCAAATCATGAGAAAACAAAAAGATAATTACTTGACACATTGGAAAGAATTAACAACAAAACTGCTATTTGGTAGAATTCCTGACCTCTGTGACTGACCCAAAATTAAGGAAATGTTTGACTATGTATAGACTCAGTGAGCATAGCCTTGCTTTTAAGAAAGGCCACCGTAGGCAGACCTGGCTCTCAAGAGAAGACAGGCTATGTGCTCACTGCCCACAAAATGAGGTGGAAACGGAGCTGCACTTCCTAACCTCCAGCCCAATGTATGACCATATTAGAGAGACATATTTCCCTCAGATTACACAGACCCACAAAGAATTTGAAAACTAATCCAATTTTGATAAACTCTCATATCTACTGGGTGAAATACCACAGTGTGTCATCACAGCAGCAAGATGTGTGACCTGTTGCCTCAAGAAAAGGTCAAGCAGTGAAGAACAAACACCATTATAAATACAACCCATATTTATGTTTATTTATTTTCACTTTTGTGCTTTAACTATTTGCACATTGTTACAACACTGTATATAGACATAATATGACATTTGAAATGTCTTTATTCCTTTTGAACTTTTGTGAGTGTAATGTTTTCTGTTAATTTTGTATTGTTTCTTATCTATTTCACTTGCTTTGGCAATGTAAATATGTGTTTCCCATGCCAATAAAGCCCTTTGAATTGAATTTGATTTAATTGAGAGACAGGGAGAAGGGGGCAGGGTGAGAGAGGGAGAGAGAGGGGGTACAGGGTGAGAGAGAGGGAGAGGGAGAGGGAGGGGGTACAGGGTGAGATGGAGGGAGCGAGAGAGAGGGGGCAGGGAGAGAGGGAGAGAAACAGGGGGACAGTGAGAGAGAGGGAGGGAGGGTACAGAGAGAGAGGGGGAAAGAAAGGAAGATGTGAGTAAAGAATGAGAGACAGGGAGAGAGAGGAAGGTGTGGGTAAAGAATGAGAGACAGAGGGAGAGAGAGGAAGATGTGGGTTAAGAATGAGAGACAGAGGGAGAGAGAGGAAGATGTGGGTTAAGAATGAGAGACAGAGGGAGAGAGAGGAAGGTGTGGGTAAAGAATGAGAGACAGGGAGAGAGAGGAAGGTGTGGGTTAAGAATGAGAGACAGAGGGAGAGAGAGGAAGATGTGGGTAAAGTGTGAGACAGAGGGAGAGAGAGGAAGGTGTGGGTAAAGAATGAGAGACAGAGGGAGAGAGAGGAAGATGTGGGTAAAGAATGAGAGACAGAGAGAGAGAGAGGAAGATGTGGGTAAAGAATGAGAGACGGGAAGAGAGAAGAAGATGTGGGTTAAGAATGAGAGACAGAGGGAGAGAGAGGAAGATGTGGGTAAAGAATGAGAGACAGAGGGAGAGAGAGGAAGGTGTGGGTAAAGAATGAGAGACAGAGGGAGAGAGAGGAAGGTGTGGGTAAAGAATGAGAGACAGAGGGAGAGAGAGGAAGATGTGGGTAAAGAATGAGAGACGGGAAGAGAGAAGAAGATGTGTGTAAAGAATGAGAGACAGAGGGAGAGAGAGGAAGGTGTGGGTAAAGAATGAGAGACAGAGGGAGAGAGAGGAAGATGTGGGTAAAGAATGAGAGACAGAGGGAGAGAGAGGAATGTGTGGGTAAAGAATGAGAGACAGGGAGAGAGAAGAAGATGTGGGTTAAGAATGAGAGACAGAGGGAGAGAGAGGAAGATGTGGGTAAAGAATGAGAGACAGAGGGAGAGAGAGGAAGGTGTGGGTAAAGAATGAGAGACAGAGGGAGAGAGAGGAAGATGTGGGTTAAGAATGACAGACGGGGAGAGAGCGGAAGGTGTGGGATAAGAATGAGAGACAGAGGGAGAGAGAGGAAGATGTGGGTTAAGAATGAGAGACAGAGGGAGAGAGAGGAAGGTGTGGGTAAAGAATGAGAGACAGAGGGAGAGAGAAGAAGATGTGGGTAAAGAATGAGAGACAGAGGGAGAGAGAGGAAGATGTGTGTAAAGAATGAGAGATGGGGAGAGAGAGGAAGATGTGGGATAAGAATGAGAGACAGAGGGAGAGAGAGGAAGATGTGGGATAAGAATGAGAGACAGAGGGAGAGAGAGGAAGATGTGGGTAAAGAATGAGAGACAGAGGGAGAGAGAAGAAGATGTGGGTAAAGAATGAGAGACAGAGGGAGAGAGAGGAAGATGTGGGTAAAGAATGAGAGACAGAGGGAGAGAGAAGAAGATGTGGGTAAAGAATGAGAGACAGAGGGAGAGAGAGGAAGGTGTGGGTAAAGAATGAGAGACAGAGGGAGAGAGAGGAAGATGCGGGTAAAGAATGAGAGACAGAGGGAGAGAGAAGAAGATGTGGGTAAAGAATGAGAGACAGAGGGAGAGAGAGGAAGATGTGGGTTAAGAATGACAGACGGGGAGAGAGCGGAAGGTGTGGGATAAGAATGAGAGACAGAGGGAGAGAGAGGAAGATGTGGGTTAAGAATGAGAGACAGAGGGAGAGAGAGGAAGATGTGGGTTAAGAATGAGAGACAGAGGGAGAGAGAGGAAGATGTGGGTTAAGAATGAGATACGGGGAGAGAGAGGAAGATGTGGGTTAAGAATGAGAGACAGAGGGAGAGAGAGGAAGATGTGGGTTAAGAATGAGAGACAGAGGGAGAGAGAAGAAGATGTGGGTAAAGAATGAGAGACAGAGGGAGAGAGAAGATGTGGGTAAAGAATGAGAGACAGAGGGAGAGAGTGGAAGGTGTGGGTAAAGAATGAGAGACAGAGGGAGAGAGAGGAAGATGTGGGTTAAGAATGACAGACGGGGAGAGAGCGGAAGGTGTGGGATAAGAATGAGAGACAGAGGGAGAGAGAGGAAGATGTGGGTTAAGAATGAGAGACAGAGGGAGAGAGAGGAAGATGTGGGTTAAGAATGAGAGACAGAGGGAGAGAGAGGAAGATGTGGGTTAAGAATGAGAGACGGGGAGAGAGAGGAAGATGTGGGTTAAGAATGAGAGACAGAGGGAGAGAGAGGAAGATGTGGGTTAAGAATGAGAGACAGAGGGAGAGAGAAGAAGATGTGGGTAAAGAATGAGAGACAGAGGGAGAGAGAAGAAGATGTGGGTAAAGAATGAGAGATGGGGAGAGAGAGGAAGATGTGGGATAAGAATGAGAGACAGAGGGAGAGAGAGGAAGATGTGGGTAAAGAATGAGAGACAGAGGGAGAGAGAGGAAGATGTGGGATAAGAATGAGAGACAGAGGGAGAGAGAGGAAGATGTGGGTTAAGAATGAGAGACAGAGGGAGAGAGAGGAAGATGTGGGTTAAGAATGAGAGACGGGGAGAGAGAGGAAGATGTGGGTTAAGAATGAGAGACAGAGGGAGAGAGAGGAAGATGTGGGTTAAGAATGAGAGACAGAGGGAGAGAGAAGAAGATGTGGGTAAAGAATGAGAGACAGAGGGAGAGAGAAGAAGATGTGGGTAAAGAATGAGAGACAGAGGGAGAGAGAGGAAGGTGTGGGTAAAGAATGAGAGACAGAGGGAGAGAGAGGAAGATGTGGGTTAAGAATGACAGACGGGGAGAGAGCGGAAGGTGTGGGATAAGAATGAGAGACAGAGGGAGAGAGAGGAAGATGTGGGTTAAGAATGAGAGACAGAGGGAGAGAGAAGAAGATGTGGGTAAAGAATGAGAGACAGAGGGAGAGAGAAGAAGATGTGGGTAAAGAATGAGAGATGGGGAGAGAGAGGAAGATGTGGGATAAGAATGAGAGACAGAGGGAGAGAGAGGAAGGTGTGGGTAAAGAATGAGACGGGGAGAGAGAGGAAGATGTGGGATAAGAATGAGAGACAGAGGGAGAGAGAGGAAGGTGTGGGTAAAGAATGAGAGACAGAGGGAGAGAGAGGAAGATGTGGGTAAAGAATGAGAGACAGAGGGAGAGAGAAGAAGATGTGGGTAAAGAATGAGAGACAGAGGGAGAGAGAGGAAGGTGTGGGTAAAGAATGAGAGACAGAGGGAGAGAGAGGAAGATGCGGGTTAAGAATGAGAGACAGAGGGAGAGAGAGGAAGGTGTGGGTAAAGAATGAGAGACAGAGGGAGAGAGAAGAAGATGTGGGTAAAGAATGAGAGACAGAGGGAGAGAGAGGAAGATGTGTGTAAAGAATGAGAGATGGGGAGAGAGAGGAAGATGTGGGATAAGAATGAGAGACAGAGGGAGAGAGAGGAAGGTGTGGGTAAAGAATGAGAGACGGGGAGAGAGAGGAAGATGTGGGATAAGAATGAGAGACAGAGGGAGAGAGAGGAAGGTGTGGGTAAAGAATGAGAGACAGAGGGAGAGAGAGGAAGATGTGGGTAAAGAATGAGAGACAGAGGGAGAGAGAAGAAGATGTGGGTAAAGAATGAGAGACAGAGGGAGAGAGAGGAAGATGTGGGTTAAGAATGAGAGACAGAGGGAGAGAGAGGAAGGTGTGGGTAAAGAATGAGAGACAGAGGGAGAGAGAGGAAGATGTGGGTTAAGAATGATAGACAGAGGGAGAGAGAGGAAGATGTGGGTAAAGAATGAGAGACAGAGGGAGGGAGAGAGAGGAAGATGTGGGTTAAGAATGAGAGACAGAGGGAGAGAGAGGAAGGTGTGGGTAAAGAATGAGAGACGGGTAGAGAGAAGAAGATGTGGGTTAAGAATGAGCGACAGAGGGAGAGAGAGGAAGGTGTGGGTAAGGAATGAGAGACGGGGAGAGAGAAGAAGATGTGGGTTAAGAATGAGAGACAGAGGGAGAGAGAGGAAGGTGTGGGTAAGGAATGAGAGACGGGGAGAGAGAAGAAGATGTGGGTTAAGAATGAGAGACAGAGGGCGAGAGAGGAAGATGTGGGTTAAGAATGAGAGACGGGGAGAGAGAGGAAGATGTGGGTTAAGAATGAGAGACAGAGGGAGAGAGAGGAAGGTGTGGGTAAAGAATGAGAGACAGAGGGAGAGAGAGGAAGATGTGGGTAAAGAATGAGAGACAGAGGGAGAGAGAAGAAGATGTGGGTAAAGAATGAGAGACAGGGAGAGAGAGGAAGATGTGGGTAAAGAATGAGAGACAGAGGGAGAGAGAGGAAGATGTGGGTTAAGAATGAGAGACAGAGGGAGAGAGAGGAAGATGTGGGTAAAGAATGAGAGACAGAGGGAGAGAGAGGAAGATGTGGGTAAAGAATGAGAGACAGAGGGAGAGAGAAGAAGATGTGGGTAAAGAATGAGAGACAGAGGGAGAGAGAGGAAGATGTGGGATAAGAATGAGAGACAGAGGGAGAGAGAGGAAGATGTGGGTTAAGAATGAGAGACAGAGGGAGAGAGAGGAAGGTGTGGGTAAAGAATGAGAGACAGAGGGAGAGAGAAGATGTGGGTAAAGAATGAGGGATGGGGAGAGAGAGGAAGATGTGGGATAAGAATGAGAGACAGAGGGAGAGAGAGGAAGGTGTGGGTAAAGAATGAGAGACGGGGAGAGAGAAGAAGATGTGTGTTAAGAAAGAGAGACAGAGGGAGAGAGAGGAAGGTGTGGGTAAGGAATGAGAGACGGGGAGAGAGAAGAAAATGTGAGTTAAGAATGAGAGACAGAGGGCGAGAGAGGAAGATGTGGGTTAAGAATGAGAGACGGGGAGAGAGAGGAAGGTGTGGGTAAAGAATGAGAGACAGAGGGAGAGAGAGGAAGATGTGGGTAAAGAATGAGAGACAGAGGGAGAGAGAAGAAGATGTGGGTAAAGAATGAGAGACAGAGGGAGAGAGAGGAAGATGTGGGTTAAGAATGAGAGACGGGGAGAGAGAGGAAGGTGTGGGTAAAGAATTGGAGACGGGGAGAGAGAAGATGTGGGTAAAGTATGAGAGACAGAGGGAGAGAGAGGAAGATGTGGGTAAATTATGAGAGACAGAGGTAGAGAGAGGAAGGTGTGGGTTAAGAATGATAGACAGAGGGAGAGAGAGGAAGATGTGGGTTAAGAATGAGAGACAGAGGGAGAGAGAGGAAGGTGTGGGTTAAGAATGAGAGACAGAGAGCGAGAGAAGAAGATGTGGGTTAAGAATGAGAGACGGGGGGAGAGAGAGGAAGGTGTGGGTAAAGAATGAGAGACAGAGGGCGAGAGAGGAAGATGTGGGTTAAGAATGATAGACGGGGAGAGTGAAGAAGATGTGGGTTATGAATGAGAGACGGGGAGAGAGAGGAAGGTGTGGGATAAGAATGAGAGACAGAGGGAGAGGGAGAAGGTGTGGGTAAAGAATGAGAGATGGGGAGAGAGAGGAAGATGTGGGATAAGAATGAGAGACAGAGGGAGAGAGAGGAAGGTGTGGGTAAAGAATGAGAGACGGGGAGAGAGAGGAAGATGTGGGATAAGAATGAGAGACAGAGGGAGAGAGAGGAAGGTGTGGATAAAGAATGATAGACAGAGGGAGAGAGAGGAAGGTGTGGGTAAAGAATGAGAGACGGGGAGAGAGAGGAAGATGTGGGATAAGAATGAGAGACAGAGGGAGAGAGAGGAAGGTGTGGGTAAAGAATGAGAGACGGGGAGAGAGAGGAAAATGTGGGATAAGAAAGAGAGACAGAGGGAGAGAGAGGAAGGTGTGGGTAAGGAATGAGAGACGGGGAGAGAGAAGAAAATGTGAGTTAAGAATGAGAGACAGAGGGCGAGAGAGGAAGATGTGGGTTAAGAATGAGAGACCGGGAGAGAGAGGAAGGTGTGGGTAAAGAATGAGAGACAGAGGGAGAGAGAGGAAGATGTGGGTAAAGAATGAGAGACAGAGGGAGAGAGAAGAAGATGTGGGTAAAGAATGAGAGACAGAGGGAGAGAGAGGAAGATGTGGGTGAAGAATGAGAGACGGGGAGAGAGAGGAAGGTGTGGGTAAAGAATTGGAGACGGGGAGAGAGAAGATGTGGGTAAAGTATGAGAGACAGAGGGAGAGAGAGGAAGATGTGGGTAAATTATGAGAGACAGAGGTAGAGAGAGGAAGGTGTGGGTCAAGAATGATAGACAGAGGGAGAGAGAGGAAGATGTGGGTTAAGAATGAGAGACAGAGGGAGAGAGAGGAAGGTGTGGGTTAAGAATGAGAGACAGAGGGCGAGAGAAGAAGATGTGGGTTAAGAATGAGAGACGGGGAGAGAGAGGAAGATGTGGGATAAGAATGAGAGACAGAGGGAGAGAGAGGAAGGTGTGGGTAAAGAATGAGAGACAGAGGGAGAGAGAGGAAGATGTGGGTAAAGAATGAGAGACAGAGGGAGAGAGAAGAAGATGTGGGTAAAGAATGAGAGACAGAGGGAGAGAGAGGAAGATGTGGGTTAAGAATGAGAGACAGAGGGAGAGAGAGGAAGGTGTGGGTATAGAATGAGAGACAGAGGGAGAGAGAGGAAGATGTGGGTTAAGAATGATAGACAGAGGGAGAGAGAGGAAGATGTGGGATAAGAATGAGAGACAGAGGGAGAGAGAGGAAGGTGTGGGTAAAGAATGAGAGACAGAGGGAGAGAGAGGAAGATGTGGGTAAAGAATGAGAGACAGAGGGAGGGAGAGAGAGGAAGATGTGGGTTAAGAATGAGAGACAGAGGGAGAGAGAGGAAGGTGTGGGTAAAGAATGAGAGACGGGTAGAGAGAAGAAGATGTGGGTTAAGAATGAGCGACAGAGGGAGAGAGAGGAAGGTGTGGGTAAGGAATGAGAGACGGGGAGAGAGAAGAAGATGTGGGTTAAGAATGAGAGACAGAGGGCGAGAGAGGAAGATGTGGGTTAAGAATGAGAGACGGGGAGAGAGAGGAAGATGTGGGTTAAGAATGAGAGACAGAGGGAGAGAGAGGAAGGTGTGGGTAAAGAATGAGAGACAGAGGGAGAGAGAGGAAGATGTGGGTAAAGAATGAGAGACAGAGGGAGAGAGAAGAAGATGTGGGTAAAGAATGAGAGACGGGGAGAGAGAGGAAGATGTGGGATAAGAATGAGAGACAGGGGGAGAGAGAGGAAGATGTGGGTTAAGAATGAGAGACAGAGGGAGAGAGAGGAAGGTGTGGGTAAAGAATGAGAGACAGAGGGAGAGAGAAGATGTGGGTAAAGAATGAGGGATGGGGAGAGAGAGGAAGATGTGGGATAAGAATGAGAGACAGAGGGAGAGAGAGGAAGGTGTGGGTAAAGAATGAGAGACGGGGAGAGAGAAGAAGATGTGTGTTAAGAAAGAGAGACAGAGGGAGAGAGAGGAAGGTGTGGGTAAGGAATGAGAGACGGGGAGAGAGAAGAAAATGTGAGTTAAGAATGAGAGACAGAGGGCGAGAGAGGAAGATGTGGGTTAAGAATGAGAGACGGGGAGAGAGAGGAAGGTGTGGGTAAAGAATGAGAGACAGAGGGAGAGAGAGGAAGATGTGGGTAAAGAATGAGAGACAGAGGGAGAGAGAAGAAGATGTGGGTAAAGAATGAGAGACAGAGGGAGAGAGAGGAAGATGTGGGTTAAGAATGAGAGACGGGGAGAGAGAGGAAGGTGTGGGTAAAGAATTGGAGACGGGGAGAGAGAAGATGTGGGTAAAGTATGAGAGACAGAGGGAGAGAGAGGAAGATGTGGGTAAATTTATGAGAGACAGAGGTAGAGAGAGGAAGGTGTGGGTTAAGAATGATAGACAGAGGGAGAGAGAGGAAGATGTGGGTTAAGAATGAGAGACAGAGGGAGAGAGAGGAAGGTGTGGGTTAAGAATGAGAGACAGAGAGCGAGAGAAGAAGATGTGGGTTAAGAATGAGAGACGGGGAGAGAGAGGAAGGTGTGGGTAAAGAATGAGAGACAGAGGGCGAGAGAGGAAGATGTGGGTTAAGAATGATAGACGGGGAGAGTGAAGAAGATGTGGGTTATGAATGAGAGACGGGGAGAGAGAGGAAGGTGTGGGATAAGAATGAGAGACAGAGGGAGAGGGAGAAGGTGTGGGTAAAGAATGAGAGATGGGGAGAGAGAGGAAGATGTGGGATAAGAATGAGAGACAGAGGGAGAGAGAGGAAGGTGTGGGTAAAGAATGAGAGACGGGGAGAGAGAGGAAGATGTGGGATAAGAATGAGAGACAGAGGGAGAGAGAGGAAGGTGTGGATAAAGAATGATAGACAGAGGGAGAGAGAGGAAGGTGTGGGTAAAGAATGAGAGACAGAGGGAGAGAGAAGAAGATGTGGGTAAAGAATGAGAGACAGAGGGAGAGAGAGGAAGGTATGGGTAAAGAATGAGAGACGGGGAGAGAGAGGAAGATGTGGGATAAGAATGAGAGACAGAGGGAGAGAGAGGAAGGTGTGGATAAAGAATGATAGACAGAGGGAGAGAGAGGAAGGTGTGGGTAAAGAATGAGAGACGGGGAGAGAGAGGAAGATGTGGGATAAGAATGAGAGACAGAGGGAGAGAGAGGAAGGTGTGGGTAAAGAATGAGAGACGGGGAGAGAGAGGAAAATGTGGGATAAGAAAGAGAGACAGAGGGAGAGAGAGGAAGGTGTGGGTAAGGAATGAGAGACGGGGAGAGAGAAGAAAATGTGAGTTAAGAATGAGAGACAGAGGGCGAGAGAGGAAGATGTGGGTTAAGAATGAGAGACCGGGAGAGAGAGGAAGGTGTGGGTAAAGAATGAGAGACAGAGGGAGAGAGAGGAAGATGTGGGTAAAGAATGAGAGACAGAGGGAGAGAGAAGAAGATGTGGGTAAAGAATGAGAGACAGAGGGAGAGAGAGGAAGATGTGGGTGAAGAATGAGAGACGGGGAGAGAGAGGAAGGTGTGGGTAAAGAATTGGAGACGGGGAGAGAGAAGATGTGGGTAAAGTATGAGAGACAGAGGGAGAGAGAGGAAGATGTGGGTAAATTATGAGAGACAGAGGTAGAGAGAGGAAGGTGTGGGTCAAGAATGATAGACAGAGGGAGAGAGAGGAAGATGTGGGTTAAGAATGAGAGACAGAGGGAGAGAGAGGAAGGTGTGGGAAAAGAATGAGAGACGGGGAGCGAGAAGAAGATGTGGGTTAAGAATGAGAGACAGAGGGAGAGAGAGGAAGGTGTGGGTAAGGAATGAGAGACGGGGAGAGAGAAGAAGATGTGGGTTAAGAATGAGAGACGGGGAGAGAGAGGAAGGTGTGGGTAAAGAATGAGAGACAGAGGGAGAGAGAGGAATGTCCGGGTAAAGAATGAGAGACAGAGGGAGAGAGAGGAAGATGTGGGTAAAGAATGAGAGACAGAGAGAGAGAGAAGAAGATGTGGGTAAAGAATGAGAGACAGAGGGAGAGAGAGGAAGATGTGGGTTAAGAATGAGAGACAGAGGGAGAGAGAGGAAGGTGTGGGTAAAGAATGAGAGACGGGGAGAGAGAGGAAGATGTGGGATAAGAATGAGAGACAGAGGGAGAGAGAGGAAGGTGTGGGTAAAGAATGAGAGACAGAGGGAGAGAGAGGAAGATGTGGGTAAAGAATGAGAGACAGAGGGAGAGAGAAGAAGATGTGGGTAAAGAATGAGAGACAGAGGGAGAGAGAGGAAGGTGTGGGTAAAGAATGAGAGACAGAGGGAGAGAGAGGAAGATGTGGGTTAAGAATGAGAGACAGGGAGAGAGAGGAAGATGTGGGTAAAGAATGAGAGGCAGAGGGAGAGAGAGGAAGATGTGTGTAAAGAATGAGAGACAGAGGGAGAGAGAGGAAGATGTGGGTTAAGAATGAGAGACAGAGGGAGAGAGAGGAAGGTGTGGGTTAAGAAGGAGAGACAGAGGGAGAGAGAGGAAGATGTGGGTAAAGAATGAGAGACAGAGGGAGAGAGAGGAAGATGTGGGTTAAGAATGAGAGACAGGGAGAGAGAGGAAGATGTGGGTAAAGAATGAGAGACAGAGGGAGAGAGAGGAAGATGTGGGTTAAGAATGAGAGACAGAGGGAGAGAGAGGAAGATGTGGGTAAAGAATGAGAGACAGATGGAGAGAGAGGAAGATGTGGGTTAAGAATGAGAGACAGAGGGAGAGAGAGGAAGGTGTGGGTTAAGAATGAGAGACAGAGGGAGAGAGAGGAAGATGTGGGTTAAGAATGATAGACAGAGGGAGAGAGAGGAAGATGTGGGTTAAGAATGAGAGACAGAGGGAGAGAGAGGAAGATGTTGGTTAAGAATGAGAGACAGGGAGAGAGAGGAAGATGTGGGTTAAGAATGAGAGACAGAGGGAGAGAGAGGAAGGTGTGGGTTAAGAATGAGAGACAGAGGTAGAGAGAGGAAGATGTGGGTACAGTATGAGAGACAGAGCAGGAGAGAGGAAGGTGTGGGTAAAGTATGAGAGACGGGGAGAGAGAAGAAGATGTGGGTAAAGTATGAGAGACAGAGGTAGAGAGAGGAAGATGTGGGTAAAGTATGAGAGACGGGGAGAGAGAAGAAGATGTGGGTTAAGAATGAGAGACAGAGGTAGAGAGAGGAAGATGTGGGTAAAGTATGAGAGACAGAGGGAGAGAGAGGAAGATGTGGGTAAAGTATGAGAGACAGAGGTAGAGAGAGGAAGATGTGGGTAAAGTATGAGAGACAGAGGGAGAGAGAGGCCTACCCAGTTCTACCTTCACACCCCCATCCCCCAATTAGTCTCACCCACCCTCCTCTGCACAACCAAAATCCCTCAAACCAATATTACTGTAGTCTTAATACAACATCTTCTCCCATCTCCCCCTCCCATTTCTCCTCCCTTTCTCCCCCTTCTGCGCAATGCAGAGGGAGAATCACCTCAGCTCAGTTCAGTACATTTTCGGCATTCGGCTCTTAACAACAGGTTTGCAGCAGTAGCAAGGCCCCTTTCTGATTAAATGAATGCATTGCCTTATTGCACTTACAGTAAGTCTCTGGGGTTGGGAGTCTCCTAGGACTAACATGTCAATATTAGCTTAGCATTGGGGCCTGATTGATTACCCTCTGCTTCCGGTATCACTTTCACTGAGCAGCCATAGGACCAAACCAGCTGAAGAGGTGTTTGATTTGCCCTGTCACCCACCCAGAGCATACTGTACTTGGCTATGTTTTCTGTTGTGGACTCTACAGTACTGTACCTGGCGTGGTAGGGTTTGGCATGGAAACCACTGAGGGGCCAAGGGAAGTGATTGGTTGACGGGGTCTAGTGTCTATGTGCTGACCTGAGCAGAAATAAGCTGAGATGATGGCATTGTCTTGTTACAAAGAAAAAAAGCTCTTCGTACTTATTTCTTCTTTTAAAAAATCTGGCAGAATATATTTTGCATATTTGAAAAGGAGCCGGGTAGAAGGAATGGGCTTGGGGGTCAGTTGGGAATGGGAATAGGAATGGGGACAGAGCTGGGTGAAGTGAAATATAGAGCAGATACATTGTGAGCACACGGACTGTATATCATGGCATGTAAACCATCAGAATGAATACTCACACAGACATACATACACATGCATTGGAAACGATGGCAGTTCTCACACATTTCCCCATCCAGGTTGAACTGTGCACAGATGGATGAGCCTACTGCTACCTTCTAAACATACACACACACACACACACTCCGAGCAAACACACCAAGCATGTAAAATAACATTCTCTTTCTCACGCTCATATCACACCTTCATCCTGTCACTGTCTATCAGGCTCTCTCTTTGTAATGTTTCTCACCTACACCTTCAGCCCCCTGTACTGCGTCACATATGTGCAGATATGTGCACCACGTCATTCATCTTCTGTAGTCTGCATCTCGCTAGCTGTCACTCAAATAGCAAGGGGCTGAAGCTCATTGGCTAGATTTCAAATTGCTCGGGGTCTGGCACACATGGGGGAAAATGTAGGGAAAATGGCACAATACAGTTTCCAGAAAAACAGTTGCTTTCAAACTAAGTATTTCATGGCTAATTAAGGTAAGACAGTAATTCTGCTCATAGATTATGCATGAATGAAATCCAGCCCAAAGGAGGTTTCAAAAATACCTAATAGTTGCCAGAGTTCCAGTGCATGTCTTTAAGTGTGGGGTTCTTGACGTGTCATCTACGGTCCTTCAGAATTCAAAAACATTCTTGAAATGTATGGAAGCCTGCAGATATGTCCCTGTCATAGCACACAGAACATTGATCAGTGTTAACTAATGTTGATTTTGCAGTGTAACATTACTAGTGTTGATTCAAGAGTTCAATTAACACTGTAAAGAGTTCAATTAACACTCGTTGGTGTAAAATAACTCCAGTGTTGGTGTTAAGGAAAAGAGTTGAACCACAAGCATCATATTTCCCAACATGCTCTATTGCAGGTTGATTTTAAGAATTATTTCAATATCTGTTTTTACAAGTGCATTAATTTATTAATTCATCTTATGCTACTCACATATAAATAACCTACATTTTCTAAACTATTGTAATCTGTTACTTGGACTTATTGCACCAATTACTGAGATGGTTGTTCCAGTTTAGATGATTTAGGTAGTCTCAAGTCTTCCCAGGTTGTGGATGAATCCAAATGTTTGATAGCCCCACTCTGGCTTCCAATAGGAATTACACATCACTTTGCAAGCCAGCATAATGTGACTTGCAGGCCTGATGTGGCCTGTAAACCATGAGTTTCAGGCCACTGTATTAGGGTTAAAATAGGCCCTCGAAATAAGGCCTTGTGAAATATGTATTGTCTTTAAAGAATTACAATTTAATGCAACATATTCACTTAGCACCTCACTTGGTGAAGGCCACTGGACCGAAAAGGAATGAATGCAACAACCATTTCTCTATCACTAGCAAGCACAGTCATGGGTGGTACTGGCAACTCGAAAATAAACTCAAAAGACACACCGGAAAATATGCAAATAAGGCTTGAAACGCTACAGCAGGGCTATTTAATTCCAATCCTGGAGGGGCGAAACATTGCTGGTTTGGGATTTTTCTATGGTGCTTCAAAGAACCATCCCTTGTGGTTTCTACAGAGACTCTGAAATGGTTCCCTATGGCATCGCTCTCAAGACGCTTATTTGGTTCCAACTTTCACCTTTATATCTTACACTCACACACAAACGCACATTTACAGCACATTTGGTCGTTTTTACACCTCCCTTTAGAAGCTGGTTGATTGACAGGTCTTCCATGTGAACCTCCTACAGTGCTCTTCATAGGACAACTTCTCACACCTTGTTATAAACACACACACCCACGCATACAGTACACCTTCTCACACCTTGTTACAAACACACATACACACCACGCATACAATACACCTTCTCACACCTTGTTACAAACACACACACACACACACACACACACATACAGTACACCTTCTCACACCTTGTTACAAACACACACACACACACACATACAGTACACCTTCTCACACCTTGTTACAAACACACATACACACCACGCATACAATACACCTTCTCACACCTTGTTACAAACACACACACACACACACACACACACACACACACACACACACACACATACAGTACACATTCTCACACCTTGTTACAAACACACACACACACACGTACAGTACACCTTCTCACACCTTGTTACAAACAACACACACACACACACACACACACACACACACACACACACACACACACACACACACACACACACACACACACACACACACACACACACACACACACACACACACGCACACACACATACAGTACACCTTCTCACACCTTGTTACAAACACACACACACACACGCATACAGTACACCTTCTCACACCTTGTTACAAACACACACACACACACACACACACACATACAGTACACCTTCTTACACCTTGTTACAAACACACACACACACACACACATACAGTACACCTTCTCACACCTTGTTATAAACACACACACACACACACCACACATACAGTACACCTACTCACACCTTGTTACAAACACACACACACGCATACAGTACACCTTCTCACACCTTGTTACAAACACACACACACATACAGTACACCTTCTCACACCTTGTTACAAACACACACACACACACACACATACAGTACACCTTCTCACACCTTGTTATAAACAAACACACACACACACACCACACATACAGTACACCTACTCACACCTTGTTACAAACACACACACACGCATACAGTACACCTTCTCACACCTTGTTATAAACACACACACACACCACACATACAGTACACCTACTCACACCTTTTTACAAACACACACACACGCATACAGTACACCTTCTCACACCTTGTTATAAACACACACACACCACACATACAGTACACCTACTCACACCTTTTTACAAACACACACACACGCATACAGTACACCTTCTCACACCTTGTTATAAACACACACATACACACTATGCACGCAGTACACCTACTCACACCTTGTTACAAACACACACACACGCATGCAGTATACCTTCTCACACCTTGTTATAAACACACACATACACACTATGCATGCAGTACACCTTCTCACACATCATTCCACACCTCTTACACTATCCCTTACATGTTTAGCACTTTCAAACAAACTAGAGTACACACATATCCACACGCAAACACAATGCAAATGTAACAGAGCTATGTTCAGTGTTTTCCCTTTCTGACACACACAGACACACCCATCTTTTTACACCTTTCTCCCATCCACGCTGTGTATGCGTGTGCATGGCTTGCTTGTTCTTCTCTGTGATTGGGAGAATTCCCTCCTCTCTGTCAGAGTTGGAGTACCATCTATCTGGTACCTTTGAGAGCCTCATTATCTCACATAACTTCAGCTGCTGAACACACTCACACTTAAATTGTTTGTCTGTCTTGCATTCCTATGCCAAGGACTCATCAGGATCATGTAGTTGTGTTTTTAATTGCTAAGACTTCCATTGGCAGTCTGTGGGAAATAGAGGGATACTCAGAGAAATGAAAATAAAGAAGGGATGGATCTGAAATCTCTCCTCCATAACATGACCAGCTACCAGCCCGGGGGGGGCTGTCAATCATACAAGAGAATAGATTTTCCACACGCACACACACACACACACACACACACACACACACACACACACACACACACACACACACACACGCGCACACACACACACACACACACACACACACACACACACACACACACACACACACACACACACACACACACACACACACACACACGCACACACACACACACACACACACACACACACACACACACACACACACACACACACACACACACACACACACACACACACACACACACACACACACATACAGTACACACACACAGATAATCACCCTCAGTTACACTTATTATTTGTGTACACTGTCACACTCAACATTACTTCACAATTACACAAATCTACCTTGTTTTTTACAAGGACATTACAAACTCTCGATGGAAGGACAATCTTCTCTTCTCCTGCTATGTTGAGTACTAGAGTAGCCTGTATAGCTGGTACAGTGCAGGGTATTGTGTCTTCATGAAAAAAATACTAAAGTGTATGCTACGTTCGGAATACTATTTACTATATTCACTGTAGTATTGTTGCTGACTTTACTGTAGTCCTCAGTGTTGTGGTTTTGCAGACTGAAGTCCGCAAAAACACTACAGTGAATACAGTAGTATTTACTGTAGTATACTGTAGTAATCAAATCTAATCTAAGTGTATTGGTCACACATACATAATTCTCAGATGTTAATGCGAGTGTAGCGAAGTGCTTGTGCTTCTAGTTCTGACCGTGCAGTACAGGGTTTCCCCAAAACCGGTCCTGGGGTCACACCTGCACGCTACAGGAGTATACTGTAGTATTTACAGTTTACTATATTAGAAATACTATACAAAAATAAGAGTAGTATATACTGTAATGTTTTTGCGGACTGTAGTATACTGTAGTATTTACTGTAGTGTTTTTGGGGACATTACTGTAGTCTTTAAAAAAAATGTAACCTTTATTTGACTAGGCAAGTCAGTTTAGAACAAATTCTTATTTACAATGACGGCCACACAATCACGGCCGGGTGTGATGCAGCATGGATTCGAACCAGGGACTGCAGTGACACCTCTAGCACTGAGATGCAGTGCCTTTGACTGCTGTGCAATTCAGGAGTATTTACTGAAGTGTTTTTGGTTTTATTATCTTTGACATAGAAGTGGAGGGCTTTGTCCTTGAGGAAACCTACTGTAGAAATACTAAAAGAGCAAATGTTCTATAACCTGTAGGTAGGTAGGACTGGGGTCTGAAGATTCTGCTCTTTTCTATAACCTGTAGGTAGGTAGGACTGGGGTCTGAAGATTCTGCTTTTTTCTATAACCTGTAGGTAGGTAGGACTGGGGTCTGAAGATTCTGCTCTTTTCTATAACCTGTAGGTAGGTAGGACTGGGGTCTGAAGATTCTGCTTTTTTCTATAACCTGTAGGGAACATATGGTCTATACTTGGCATGTAGGTTTCTCACATATTGTGATATGGTGGGGGAGAATGGGCAAATTAAATACTGTGGAATTAACTATAGTATTGCAGACTGTAATGTTTTTGCGGACTATAGTGTTTTTGCTGTCATTTTTGTAGTATTTACTGCAGTGTTTTTTTTGTGTGGATATACTGTAGTATTTATTATAGTATTCTACAGTATACTACAGTTTATAACAGAATTCTATAGTACTGTATTATTCTATATTAAACTGTAGTATTTTTTTATGTAGGTTGTGTGCTCTTTTAAAAACCTTCCCCCTCAACACAAGGTCATAATTTAACTTGTGTCTGGTTGCCTCTCTCTCTCATCCTAATAGTCCTGTCTGTAATTTATTGTATTGGTCTAATAAAATGGACTGGTAGACCTTTAAAGTGTCCTGCCTTTAAGACAGCTCCGTATTTCTTCTCTTAAGAAGCACAAGGTTATCAGGGTTCTTAAACTCCACACACACATAAAGTGGGTAGGGGGTTGGCTGTGAGTTTGAGTGAGGCAATGTGTGTGTGACTATGTGTCAGGGTTTACATTAGGAAAATGAGGCACCAGACAAAGTGACAGGGAAAACTTACATTTACTGTCCATTTGAGAAATGTACCAGACCCATATGCACTGGGTAAGTAACCCATTAGAGTGTCCACTAACAGTGTTCAGAATGACAGAAACCACATTTACATGATGGTAATGCATCTTAACAGAACATGACACTCCTGTAATGAAGCAGACAATAAAACATTTTCAAACATTTGCCAAAATGCAATTTGTAGGAAATCACCATTCTAAACAGCGAACCTGATATAACATCATTCTAAACAGCGAACCTGATAAAACACCATTCTAAACAGCGAACCTGATAAAACACCATTCTAAACAGCGAACCTGATAAAACACCATTCTAAACAGCGAACCTGATATAACACCATTCTAAACAGCGAACCTGATAAAACACCATTCTAAACAGCGAACCTGATATAACACCATTCTAAACAGCGAACCTGATAAAACACCATTCTAAACTGCGAACCTGACAAAACACCATTCTAAACAGCGAACCTGACAAAACACCATTCTAAACAGCGAACCTGATAAAACACCATTCTAAACAGCGAACCTGACAAAACACCATTCTAAACAGCGAACCTGATAAAACACCATTCTAAACAGCGAACCTGATAAAACACCATTCTAAACAGCGAACCTGATAAAACACCATTCTAAACAGCGAACCTGATAAAACACCATTCTAAACAGCGAACCTGATAAAACACCATTCTAAACAGCGAACCTGATAAAACACCATTCTAAACAGCGAACCTGATATAACACCATTCTAAACAGCGAACCTGATAAAACACCATTCTAAACAGCGAACCTGATAAAACACCATTCTAAACAGCGAACCTGATAAAACACCATTCTAAACAGCGAACCTGATATAACACCATTCTAAACAGCGAACCTGATAAAACACCATTCTAAACAGCGAACCTGATATAACACCATTCTAAACAGCGAACCTGATAAAACACCATTCTAAACTGCGAACCTGACAAAACACCATTCTAAACAGCGAACCTGACAAAACACCATTCTAAACAGCGAACCTGATAAAACACCATTCTAAACAGCGAACCTGACAAAACACCATTCTAAACAGCGAACCTGATAAAACACCATTCTAAACAGCGAACCTGATAAAACACCATTCTAAACAGCGAACCTGATAAAACACCATTCTAAACAGCGAACCTGATAAAACACCATTCTAAACAGCGAACCCGATAAAACACCATTCTAAACAGCGAACCTGATATAACACCATTCTAAACAGCGAACCTGATAAAACACCATTCTAAACAGCGAACCTGATAAAACACCATTCTAAACAGCGAACCTGATAAAACACCAATTCTAAACAGCGAACCTGATAAAACACCTATCTAAACTGCGAACCTGATAAAACACCATTCTAAACAGCGAACCTGATAAAACACCATTCTAAACAGCGAACCTGATAAAACACCATTCTAAACAGCGAACCCGATAAAACACCATTCTAAACAGCGAACCTGATATAACACCATTCTAAACAGCGAACCTGATAAAACACCATTCTAAACAGCGAACCTGATAAAACACCATTCTAAACAGCAAACCTGATAAAACACCAATTCTAAACAGCGAACCTGATAAAACACCTATCTAAACTGCGAACCTGATAAAACACCGTTCTAAAAAGTGTACCTGAAAGCGGTCCCATATGTGACAGAGATTAACATTTAGAAAGAGGGGGAATCTAAAGATGCAACAACTTTGATGGGTTGCTGATATGTCTTTGGTTTCTGGACAATGAAAGAAAGTTGATATGAAAACCAATAGAACATGAGAGAAATAGCTTAGCGGTGGGTCCAATAAGGAACAAGGGTTCAATAGGAAGGACATTTACCCAAAATAGCATGGCATTATGCCTAGCTGATTATGAACTTGCAGCTGTCAGTGAGAAGCATCTAAAAATATAACGATAATGTGATGATAATGCGTCTTGAGTATAATTTAAAATGTTGAGACAAGAAGAAGGGGAGGGGTGTGTGGTGAAGATACAGGCAAGTCTCTCTTCAGAATTGCTCTGCTGTCTCCCGCCAATTATTGCGCATTCGTTGTTTCATGTGTGAGTTGTTTGCCCTTTGATACATTATTTTATAAATTCCTCATGACATATGTCACCAGCAGTAAATGTACAGTTAATCCCCTCAATTTGGTTACATTAATGTCTGTTAATGCATGTATTAATTAGGTTCTCATTCTCAGTGTGGAAACATTGTTTGCAGAGTTCACAACCTGCTACACTTGTGAGAAACAAGTTTTGGTTGATTTCATAACCGTCATTTCCGAGATTTGTACATTTTTTCATTGTCTTTTTGTTTTTTGTACTCCATGTGAGCAATGAGCATGTGTCTGGTTTCTCTGTGCATAGAAGTACCAGGCCTGCTGTGCGGAAATGTAGGAAATGTTTTTTTAACATCCATTGAAAATAATAATATATTAAAACTATAGTTCCTCACAGTAAACTTTTTGAAAAGTCTTTCCAACAGTCGCCGCCTCGATAATCACCAATCTTCGTGTGAAAGAGCAATGGAAGTTTAAAGGCCTACTGCTGCATTGGCCTATAGGCTATGAGTTCCATTTGCTCATTTCTTTAGTCGCTAATGGATCACAGTGTATTCATATGTTCATATGACAGAGGCTGGTGGTCTCCCATTTGTTGACTATTTCACTTTTGGAGTTTTATCAATTAAATAAATATTTTTATGATTAAGCACGTGACAATGATTTTGAGAAATGAAAACGTTATTATTGAATTTAAACTGTTACACAAAAATATGAAAATCATAACTGGCACGCAAAATGGCAGAAATGGTAGGATAAATGTTAAGGTTCCCCAAACATGAAAGTCACGCACTGCCTATGAAGTCTTTATAAAATAATTGCCTCCACGTTTCCATGTTTGGATTTTGCCTACAGGCTACTTTGAAGCAACGTAAGACATGCCTCATAATAGGACATTAAACATTCAGGTTTCAAACAATGAAGGATGTTTTCAAAATGCATACTGCCTCCAGCTCACATTGTAAAGTGGTGGGTAATGCGCTGATAGCATGTTGCCTGCACTTGAATGGTGAATGGGAGTCACGCCTCAATTACCAGTTGAGAAATAACAACAGTAGCTCTTTTTAATCGTGCACCAAAACTATTTGGTGAATTGTTCAAATTGTTGCGCAATGAATGGGTTTATAAAAGCACATGTTTTACTCCAGCAGCAACCAGCTGAGGAGCTGCAGGACAAATCCCCCTCAAAATAGGCTCTGTATGCTGTGCACCTGTGATAGTTGTGTTGGATAAATTATACATGTTGACTAACAAAAATACACAGGTGAATTTAATTCCACTTTATTATACAAATTAACCTATAGACCAATAAGCATGATGGTCAAATGTATTTCCATCAACTGGTATTAACATCAATGAATAAAAAGCATTATTTTGTATTGGGATTTATTTAAGTTAACCCTGCTAAATGGAGGTTTAAGAGGAGATCAGGTAGGCAGTGTCAGTCCATAGGGGTCGGCTGTGTGTGTGTGTGGCTGTGTGTGTGTGGCTGTGTGTGTGTGGCTGTGTGTGTGTGGGGAGAGTGTCATGGCAGAAGTATCATAGTAAAACATTGGTTTGCTGTTTTCCTCTTTTGGGTTATACAAGGATGCAGTAATAAAAAGAGAGAACTGAGAGAGATGCACACTATCTCTGGGGATCCTTATGAGGCTGCTTCTTTCTGTGTCCACCATACACACACACACACAGACACACACGCAGGACTGGGGGGCTGGATGGGAACCTGGGGAAAGGAAAAGGGGGTGTGACGGCTGGATTAGGGAGGACCCAGCGGGATGCTGCCGACAATTTCCTGCGATTCCCCCGGAGCTCAGTGGAGACTTCCTACTGGAGCATAGGACGGACAGAGGCATGAAATTACCAGATTAAAACTGATCTCTGGCTTAAAACACCAACATAGAGTCCCCCGACCCGACCCCACCACACAAACACGCATAACAGATTAGTTCCCCAACTTCGCCGATGACCTTGCCCAGCTATGTGTAGGGTTTTGAAGGTGATGATGTTTGTGTATGGCCCTGGTATTCTCTGGTGTTTGTCTGTCTCTGGCCACAGCCACTGCCATCAGGTAATGGCCATGCTGGTGTATCCATAGACTATAGAACAGCATTAGTTTTTAAAGTAGTGTTCTATATCCATGGGTATAACATTCTAGCAGACTGCCAACGTTCTAAATGCTGCTGTGTGCTTGTATAGGTAGAGTGTGTGCTGTGTGCTGTGTCCCCCTTCATTGTCCTATACTCGGCACAAA
>NC_068427.1:21731238-21763738 GCF_023373465.1 Oncorhynchus keta | reverse complement strand
CGAAAGCCTTTTGGAGTGGGTCTGTGGACTTTTCCATGTGTGAATATTAAAGTAATCAAAAATGTGAATATTATCTGCCATGACTACAAGGTCTGATAGGAATTCAAGGAACTCGGTGAGTAACGCTGTATATGGCCCAGGATGCCTCTAAACAGTAGCTATAAGAAGTGATTGAGTAGGCTGCATAGATTCAAAACACATCAAATCAGCGTTTATTTGTCACATGCGCTAGCTACAACAGGTGTAGTAGACCTTACAGTGAAAGGCTTACTTACAGGCTCTAACCAATAGTGCAAAAAAAGGTATTAGGTGAACAATAGGTAGGTAAAGAAATAAAACAACAGTAAAAAGACAGTGAAAAATAACAGTAGAGAGGCTATATACAGTAGCAAGGCTATAAAAGTAGCGAGACTACATACAGACACTGGTTAGTCAGGCTGATTGAGGTAGTATGTACATGTAGATATGGTTAAAGTGACTATGCATATATGATGAACAGAATGTAGCAGTAGCGTTAAAGAGGGGATGGCGGGTGGTGGGTTGGACACAATGCAGATAGCCCGGTTAGCCAATGTGCGGGAGCACTGGTTGGTCGGCCCAATTGAGGTAGTATGTACATGAATGTATAGTTAAAGTGACTATGCATATATTATAAACAGAGAGTAGCAGCAGCGTAAAAAGAGGGGTTGGGGGGGGGGGTCACACAATGCAAATAGTCCGGGTAGCCATTTGATTACCTGTTTAGGATTCTTATGGCTTGGGGTTAAAAACTGTTGAGAAGTATTTTTGTCCTAGACTTGGCACTCCAGTACCGCTTGCCATGCGGTAGTAGAGAGAACATTCTATGACTGGGGTGAATGGGGTCTGTGACAATTTTTAGGGCCTTCCTCTGACACCGCCTGGTGTAGAGGTCCACGATGGCAGGCAGCTTAGCCCCAGTGATGTACTGGTTCGTTCGCACTACCCTCTGTAGTGCCTTGCGGTCAGAGGACGAGCAATTGCCGTACCAGGCAGTGATGCAACCAGTCAGGATGCGCTCGGTGTTGCAGCTGTAGAACCTTTTGAGGATCTCAGGACCCATGCCAAATATTTTTGTTGCAAGAGGGGGAATAGGCTTTGTCGTGCCCTCTTCACCACTGTCTTGGTGTGTTTGGATCATGTTAGTTTGTTGGTGATGTGGATGCCAAGGAACTTGAAGCTCTCAACCTTCTCCACTACAGCCCCGTCGATGAGAATGGGTGCATGCTCGGTCCTTAGTCTTGGTTATAATCTCCTTAGTCTTGGTTACGTTGAGGGATAGGTTGTTATTCTGGCACCACCTGGCCAGGTCTCTGACATCCTAATCTATAGGCTGTCTCGTCGTTGTCGGTAATCAGGCTGTTGACACTGTTGTGTCGTCTGCAAACGTTATGATGGTGTTGGAGTCATGCCTGGCCATGCAGTCGTGGGTGAACAGGGAGTACAGGAGGGGACTGAGCACGCACCCCTGGGGAGCTCCAGTGTTGAGGATCAGCGTGGCAAATGTGTTGCTACCTACCCTCACCACCTGGGGGGCGGCCCGTCAGGAAGTCCAGGATCCAGTTGCAGAGGGAGGTGTTTAGTCCCAGGATCCTTAGCTTAGTGATGACTAGATGCTCAAAAGACGAAAACGTCTTGTTTTTTTGTAAGTTAAAATTTGCTATCATAAATGGTAGCAACACCTCAGCCTTTGCGGGATGCATGGGGGGTATGGTCACTAGTGTAACCAGGTCACTTGTGGTCACTAGTGTAACCATGTTTCAGTCAGGCCAATCACATCAAGATTATGATCAGTGATTAGTTCACTGACTATAACTGCCTTGGAAGTGAGGGATCTAACATTAAGTAGCCCTATTTGGAGCCGTCACTCCTCAACAGGCCAGGCTTGGTCCTGTTTGTGGGTGAGTCCCAGAAAGAGGGCCAATTATCGAGGGGCAGAAAACAGTTTTTAGACTACTGTAGAGCTCATCTGTCACGTTCTGACCTTAGCTCCTTTTTTATGTCTTTGTGTTAGGTTGGTCAGGGCGTGAGTTGGGGTGGGTAGTCTATGTTCTTTTTTCTCGGTTGTTATATTTCTATGTGTTTGGCCTAGTATGGTTCTCAATCAGAGGCAGGTGTCGTTCGTTGTCTCTGATTGAGAATCATACTTAGGTAGCCTGTTTTCCCCATTTTGGTTGTGGGTGTTTAATTTCTGTTTAGTGTCTGTTCACCTGCCAGAACTGTTTCATTTTCTGTTTCATTTTATTTTGTGTAGTGTTCAGTTTGTTCAATTAAAACATGACGAACATTTACCACGCTGCATTTTGGTCCTCCTTACACCAACGAGAAACATTACAGAAACACCCACCAACCAAGGACCAAGCAGCGTGGTATCGAGCAGCAGCGTTCTCTGGACTCATGGACTTGGGAGGAGATTTTGGATGGCAAGGGACCCTGGGCACAGGCTGGGGAATATCGCCACCCCAAGGAAGAACTGGAGGCAGCGAAATCTGAGCGGCGGCGATATGAGGAGGCAGCAGGGCAGCGCGACATGCAACGAGAGGCAGCCCCCAAATTATTTGGGGGGAGGCACACGGGGAGTGTGGCAGAGTCAGGTTGGACACCTGAGCCCACTCCTCGTGCTTACCAAAAGCAGTGTTGTACTGGTCAGGCACCGTGTTATGCAGTTAAGTGCACGTTGTCGCCAGTACGCGCTCATAGCCCGGTGCACTATAGGCCAGCCCCCCGCAAGTGCCATGCGAGGGTGGGCATCCAGCCAGGGCATATTGTGCCGGCCGTTTCGGCCCAGGGTATCATGCGCTGGCTCTGCGTGCTGTGTCTCCGGGGCGCTGGGAGGGTGCAGTGCGTCCTATGCCTGCGCTCCGCCCGTGCCTGGTGAATGTGGGTATTGAGCCTAAGGGAGAGGTGCGAGTGGTATGCACCAGATCTCCAGTGCTCACCCACAGCCCGCTTCAACCTGTGCCTGCACTCTGGAGGGTCTGGGCTAAAGTGGTCATCCAGCCTGGAGTAGTGGTGCCAAGGCTGCGCACCAGGGCTCCAGTGCTCCCCCACAGCCCAATCCATCCAGTGCCTCCTCCACGCACCAGGCCTCCTGTAGGTCTCCCCAGCCTGGTGGGTCCTGTGGCAGCCCCACGCACCAGGGTGTCTCTCCGTCTCCTCCCTCCAGGTTCTCTCTCCAGGCCCGAGCCGCCCATCTGTCCTGAGCTGCCAGAGCCGCCCGTCTGTCCTGAGCTGCCAGAGCCGCCCGTCTGTCCTGAGCTGCCAGAGCCGCCTGTCTGTCATGACCTGCCGGAGTCGCCCTTAACTACGGCGCTGCCGGAGTCGCCGTTCTCTGCGGCACTGCTGGAGTCGTCCTTCACTACTGCTCTGCCGGAGTAGCCCTTCACCACGGCGCTGCCGGAGTCGCCGTTCTCTACGGCACTGCCAGAGTCGTCCTTCTCTACGGCACTGCCAGAGTCGCCCTTCACTACGACACTGCCGGAGTCGCCCTTCACTACGGCTCTGCCGGAGTCTCCCGCCTGTCCGGCGCTGCCAGAGTCTCCCATCTATTCGGGGCCCGCTGCAAGGGTCCCCAGTCCGAGGTCAGCGGCGAGGGTCGCTACTCCCAAGGCGCCACTTAAGCGGGCAAAGACTATGGTGGAGTGGGGTCCAAGTCCCGTGCCAGAGGTTGTTATATTTCTATGTGTTTGGCCTAGTATGGTTCTCAATCAGAGGCACGTGTCGTTTGTTGTCTCTGATTGAGAATCATACTTAGGTAGCCTGTTTTCCCCATTTTGGTTGTGGGTATTTTCTGTTCAGTGTTTTGTTGCACCTTACAGAACTGTTTGTTTGTCGGTTTGTTTGTTTTTTTATTCAGTATTCATCTTGATTAAAGTTATTATGAATACGTACCACGCTGCACCGTGGTCCTCTCCTTCTTCCACCTACGACAACCGTGACATCATCACTCCCACTAACCGGGAGGGGTCCAGAGACAAACTCGATGCCGACACATCTTTCTAGCTGATTTATACACTGAAGCTATGTTGCGCTTGGTGACCTCTACCCGTTTCATCCCAGCATTGTTGGTGCCGACGTGGATAATAATATCCCTATACTCTCTACACTCGCCAGTTTTAGCTTTAGCCAGCACCATCTTCAGATTAGCCTTATACTACTATCTTTACTTACTGGTGGCAGAGACGCTGTTTCATCCTATCCTACACTGAAATTACCCTTGCCTAACGATTGTGTCTGAAGCTGGGCTTGCAGCACAGCTATCCTCGCCATAAGGCTATCGTTCTCATGTATATTATGACTACAGTGACTGCAATTCGAAGGCATCATGTTAATGTTACTACTTAGCTTCGGCTGGTGGAGGTCCTGACGAACCACGTCCAGATAAATCGTCAGGAGTGAAAAGGTTGAATGAAAAAAAGTTGAGCGAGGGAAAAACTAAAAATATAAACTGTAACTTAAAAGTAAAAACCGTAAAGTTGTCAGGTAGCAAAGTAAGGTTAGCAACAAAACGCAAAACGTATATCTCTCTATGCTATAACACACTTAAAACAAGCCTGTGTATCTCTCTCTCTATGCTATAACACACTGAAAACACGCCTGTGTCTTTCTCTCTATGCTATAACACACTTAAAACAAGCCTGTGTCTCTCTCTCTATGCTATAACACACTTAAAACAAGCCTGTGTCTCTCTCTCTATGCTATAACACACTTAAAACAAGCCTGTGTCTCTCTCTCTATGCTATAACTCACTTAAAACAAGCCTGTGTCTCTCTCTCTATGCTATAACACATTCAGATGGGTCTCTTCCTCTATCTGTCTTCCTCTACCCTCCAATCAATTCAAACGAGTCCACCTTATATACCCTCTCTCTCTCTTTGCTGTAGTAACACACTTAAAACAAGTCCCTTTCCGTGTTTCTTTCCTTCCCAGTAGTGTAACATATTTAAACAAGTCCATTGGCTGGTCTGTGTGCGTGTTTCCCATTAGGCGCTGAGCGCTGTGTGTGGAGAGACTGCAGCTCTGGGGAGACGGCCTTGTCAGATAGTTAACAACCACCATTTCTCACCGTGCCTCGCCCCGCTATCGCTACCCGCTGCCGTCACCCACCCTCTCCCTCACCGCACGTAGCAGGATGCAAATGGATTAGGGGAGGGAGAAGGAGGGAGGGCTTGTGTGTTTGTTTTGTGAGTAGAGTCAGGTAAAGAGCTCAGTTGTTTAAGGTTAGTGTAACGATTGTCTTCTTCTTCTGATGAGGAATAAGAAAGATCAGACCAATGCGCAGCGTGGTAAGTGTCGATATTTTAATGAAATAACCGAACACTGAATACAAAAGAACAAGATAAATAAATGAAAACCGAAACAGTTCTGTATGGTAAAACACAGACACAGAAAACAACTACCCACAACCCATAGTGGGAAAACAGGCTGCCTAAGTATGCTTCTCAATCAGAGACAACGATCGACAGCTGCCTCTGATTGGGAACCATACCAGGCCACACACAGAAATACATAACCTAGAATACACAACATAGAATGCCCACCCCACCCCAACTCACGCCCAGACCAAACTAAAACAGAGACAGAAAAAAGGATCTAAGGTCAGGACGTGACAGTTAGTGATCACTTCCTTCCTCCATATCTCTCTCTCTAGGATCCTCTCTCTCGTCATCTGAAGGGCTATATGTGCTTACCCCAATATCATTCTAGAATGCTGCTGTAGATTACTGAGAACTTTCAACATGAAGCTCATTTTCTCACACATTTCTTACAAACAGACATAGCTCAAAAACAAATAGGAAATGATAATTACAAGTTACTTTTAGAGCACAACCTCTTCTTTAATATGACACCAAATTCATGTCAATAGGAATAACTTGAATGTTGTCTTTTTTTATTTTTTATTTAAAGACACTCACTTTCAAAAAACGTTTAACACTCAACACAACAAACAACCGAGTATTTATGCAGTACATTGGACTAAATGACTCACTCAAAATGTACCCAGTATAGGGCTATGGTCTAAGGCACTGCACCACAACTTGGTCCACAAGCCCTAGTGCCACACTCTTGTTTCCTCTCTTCCTGCCACTGTAGCCATATCACAAAGTGAATGCACAAGCTGCATTTTGAAAGCCTTAAGGGACCAGCACCTGCTGTTTCTGGGAAGAGGCCTTTGCAGGGTCCCCCACACAGTGTACACATTTATGGTGGCAATGTTGAGCATCCCCCAAAACACATACTTCCGCCATTTTCTGACTGTGCACCCAACATTGTAATAGCTCCTCAGTTGGTCAAGATGGTCAACCCTGCCCATTTTCTTTTTGTAATCCATTTCAAGCTCTTGAAAGATATCCACTATATATACAAAGGTATGTGGACTCCCCTTCAAATGAGGGGATTTGGCTGTTTGAGCCACACACATTGCTGAAAGGTGTATAAAATTGAGCAACCAGCCATGCAATCTCCATAGACAAGCATTGGCAGTAGAATGGCCTTAATGAAGAGCTTAGTGACTTTCAACGTGGCACCGTCATAGGATAACACCTTTCCAACAAGTCAGTTCGTCAAATTTCTGCCCTACTAGAGCTGCCCCAGTCAACTGTAAGTGCTGTTATTGTGAAGTGGAAATGTCTAGGAGTATCAATGGCTCAGCCGCGAAGCGGTAGGCCATACAAGCTCACAGAACGGGACCACCGAGTTCTGAGGTGTGTAGCACGTAAAAATTGTATGTCCTCAGTTGCAACATTCACTGCCTCTGGAAGCAAAGTCAGCATAAGAACTGTTCGTCAGGAACTTCATCAAATGAGTTTCCATGGCCGAGCAGTCGCACACAAGCCTTAGATTGCCATGCGCAATGCCGAGCGTGGGCTGGAGTGGTGTAAAGTCCGCAACCATTGGACTCTGAAGCAGTGGAAACATGTTCTCTGAAGTGATAACTCACACTTCACCATCTGGCAATCCAACTGATGAATCTGGGTTTGGCAGTTGCCAGGAGAATGTTACCTGCCCGAACGCCGAGTGCCAACTGTAAAGTTTGGTGGAGGAGGAATAATGGTCTGGGTCTGTTTTTCATGGTTTGGGCTAGGCCCCTTAGCTCCAGTGAAGGGAAATCTTAATGCTACAGAATACAATGACATTCTAGACGATTCTGTGCTTCTAACTTTGGAACGCTGACTGCAAGCCAGACCTAATAGCCCAACATCAGTGCCCCGACCTCACTAATGCTCTTGTGGCTGAATGGAAGCAAGTCCTCACAGCAATGTTCCAACATCTAGTGGAACGCCTTCCCAGAAGATTGGAGGCTGTTAAAGCAGCAAAGGAGGGACCAGCTCCATATTAATGCCCATGAATTTGGAATGAGATGTTTGACAAGCAGGTGCCCAATACTTTTGGTCATGCAGTGTGAGTTCCTACCACTTTTAAAAACAACTCCAAAATCCCTGCCACTGTCACTTTAGGCCCAGGCTGTGTGGTACAAGAGTGAATGATGGGACTTGGGGCAGACACACGCCATGAAAACAGGCTCCCTTCTCGGGTGGGCTGTGCCTCTTCCCTCACTATTCCTTCTCCTCTCTCTCTTCTTCCTCCTCTCCCTCTGCTTCCTTCTCTCTCTCTGCTTCCTACTCTCCTTCTGCTTCCTCTTCTCCTTCCTCCGCGTCCTTCTCCTATCCCTCCGCCTCCTCACCATGTTCCTCATCCACCACTCTCCTCTCCACTCTCCTGTTCCTCTCCCCCACCACTCTCCTCTCCACTCTCCTGTTCCTCTCTCCCACCACTCTTCTCTGATTCACTCTCCTCCTCCTGCCTCTACTCTCCTCTCGCTCCACTCCTCCATCCTTGCTCCACATCTCTATCCCTCCAATCATCTCTAACTCCTCTTCCTCGATGCCTTTTGCTGCTGAGCCCTGACTCTCCACATCACTTCCTTCTCTTTCACTGACCTAGAGGAACAGAGTAACAGAAGGAGAGGAGCAACAAATAGGATACAATAGTGGTCAGAAACACCATCTCTCTCTCTCACACACACTCTCTCTCTACCTCTCACACTGTCTCTCTCCTTCTCACACGGTCTCTCTCTACCTCTCACACTGTCTCTCTCTCCCTCTCACACTGTCTCTCTCTACCTCTCACACTGTCTCTCTCCCTCTCACACTGTCTCTCTCTACCTCTCACACTGTCTCTCTCCCTCTCACACTGTCTCTCTCTACCTCTCACACTGTCTCTCTCCTTCTCACACTGTCTCTCTCTCCCTCTCACACTGTCTCTCTCTCCCTCTCACACTGTCTCTCTCTACCTCTCACACTGTCTCTCTCCCTCTCACACTGTCTCTCTCTACCTCTCACACTGTCTCTCTCCCTCTCACACTGTCTCTCCCTCTCTCACACTGTCTCTCTCCTCTCACACTGTCTCTCTCACACTGTCTCTCTCCTCTCACACTGTCTCTCTCTACCTCTCACACTGTCTCTCTCTCCCTCTCACACTGTCTCTACCTCTCACACTGTCTCTCTCTCCCTCTCACACTGTCTCTCTCTACCTCTCACACTGTCTCTCTCTCTACCTCTCACACTGTCTCTCTCTACCTCTCACACTCTCTCTCTACCTCTCACACTGTCTCTCTCTACCTCTCACACTGTCTCTCTCTACCTCTCACACTGTCTCTCTCCCTCTCACACTGTCTCTCTCTACCTCTCACACTGTCTCTCTCTACCTCTCACACTGTCTCTCTCTACCTCTCACACTGTCTCTCTCTACCTCTCACACTGTCTCTCTCTACCTCTCACTGTCTCTCTCTACCTCTCACACTGTCTCTCTCTACCTCTCACACTGTCTCTCTCTACCTCTCACACTGTCTCTCTCTACCTCTCACACTGTCTCTCTCTACCTCTGCCTCTCACACTGTCTCTCTCTCTCTCTCTCTCTCACACACTCTCTCTCTACCTCTCACACTGTCTCTCTCTACCTCTACCTCTACCTCTCACACTGTCTCTCTCTCCCTCTCACACTGTCACTCTCTACCTCTCACACTCTCTCCTCTCACACTGTCTCTCTCTCACACTCTCTCTCTACCTCTCACACTGTCTCTCTCCCTCTCACACTGCCTCTCTCTACCTCTCACACTCTCTCTCCCTCTCACACTGTCTCTCTCTACCTCTCACACTGTCTCTCTTTCCCTCTCACACTGTCTCTCTCTACCTCTCACACTGTCTCTCTCTACCTCTCACACTGTCTCTCTCTACCTCTCACACTGTCTCTCTCTACCTCTCACATTCTCTCTCTACCTTTCACACTGTCTCTCTCTCTCACACTGTCTCTCCTCCCTCTCACACTGTCTCTCTACCTCTCACACTGTCTCTCTCTACCTCTCACACTGTCTCTCTCTACCTCTCACACTGTCTCTCTCTACCTCTGCCTCTCACACTGTCTCTCTCTCTCTCACACACTCTCTCTCTACCTCTCACACTGTCTCTCTCTACCTCTACCTCTACCTCTCACACTGTCTCTCTCTCCCTCTCACACTGTCACTCTCTACCTCTCACACTCTCTCTCTCCCTCTCACACTGTCTCTCTCTACCTCTCACACTCTCTCTCTACCTCTCACACTGTCTCTCTCTCCCTCTCACACTGCCTCTCTCTACCTCTCACCCTCTCTCTACCTCTCACACTGTCTCTCTCTCCCTCTCACAATGTCTCTCTTTCCCTCTCACACTGTCTCTCTACCTCTCACACTGTCTCTCTACCTCTCACACTGTCTCTCTCTACCTCTCACACTGTCTCTCTCTACCTCTCACATTCTCTCTCTACCTTTCACACTGTCTCTCTCTCCCTCTCACACGGTCTCTCTCTACCTCTCACACTGTCAATTCAATTCAATTCAATTCAAGGGCTTTATTGGCATGGGAAACATGTGTTAACATTGCCAAAGCAAGTGAGGTAGACAACATACAAAGTGAATATATAAAGTGAAAAACAACCAAAATTAACAGTAAACATTACACATACAACAGTTTCAAAACAGTAAAGACATTACAAATGTCATATTATAAATATATATATATATACACAATGTACAAATAGTTAAAGGACACAAGATAAAATAAATAAGCATAAATATGGGTTGTATTTACAATGGTGTTTGTTCTTCACTGGTTGCCCTTTTCTCGTGGCAACAGGTCACAAATCTTGCTGCTGTGATGGCACACTGTGGAATTTCACCCAGTAGATATGGGAGTTTTTCAAAATTGGATATGTTTTCGAATTCTTTGTGGATCTGTGTGATCTGGGGGAAATATGTCTCTCTAATATGGTCATACATTGGGCAGGAGGTTAGGAAGTGCAGCTCAGTTTCCACCTCATTTTTGTGGGCAGTGAGCACATAGCCTGTCTTCTCTTGAGAGCCATGTCTGCCTACGGCGGCCTTTCTCAATAGCAAGGCTATGCTCACTGAGTCTGTACATAGTCAAAGCGTTCCTTAATTTTGGGTCAGTCACAGTGGTCAGGTATTCTGCCGCTGTGTACTCTGTGTAGGGCCAAATAGCATTCTAGTTTGCTCTGTTTTTGTTAATTCTTTCCAATGTGTTAAGTAATTATCTCTTTTTGTTTTCTCATGATTTGGTTGGGTCTAATTGTGCTGTTGTCCTGGGGCTCTGTAGGGTGTGTTTGTGTTTGTGAACAGAGCCCCAGGACCAGCTTGCTTAGGGGACTCTTCTCCAGGTTCATCTCTCTGTTTGTGATGGCTTTGTTATGGAAGGTTTGTGAATCGCTTCCTTTTAGGTGGTTGTAGAATTTAATGGCTCTTTTCTGGATTTTGATAATTAGTGGGTATCGGCCTAATTCTGCTCTGCATGCATTATTTGGTGTTTTACGTTGTACACGGAGGATATTTTTGCAGAATTCTGCGTGCAGAGTCTCAATTTGGTGTTTGTCCCATTTGTCCCAAGTCTTGGTTGGTGAGCAGACCCCAGACCTCACAACCATAAAGGGCAATGGGCTCTATGACTGATTCAAGTATTTTTAGCCAAATCCTAATTGGTATGTTGAAATTTATGTTTCTTTTGATGGCATAGAATGCCCTTCTTGCCTTGTCTCTCAGATCGTTCACACCTTTGTGGAAGTTACCTGTGGCGCTGATGTTTAGGCCAAGGTATGTATAGTTTTTTGTGTGCTCTAGGGCAACAGTGTCTAGATGGAATTTGTATTTGTGGTCCTGGTGACTGGACCTTTTTTGGAACACCATTATTTTGGTCTTACTGAAATTTACTGTCAGGGCCCAGGTCTGACAGAATCTGTGCATAAGATCTAGGTGCTGCTGTAGGCCCTCCTTGGTTGGTGACAGAAGCACCAGATCATCAGCAAACAGCAGACATTTGACTTCGGATTCTAGCAGGGGGAGGCCGGGTGCTGCAGACTTTTCTAGTGCCCGCGCCAATTCGTTGATATATATGTTGAAGAGGGTGGGGCTTAAGCTGCATCCCTGTCTAACCCCACGACCCTGTGTGAAGAAATGTGTGTGTTTTTTGCCAATTTTAACCGCACACTTGTTGTTTGTGTACATGGATTTTATAATGTCATATGTTTTACCCCCAACACCACTTTCACTGTCTCTCTCTCCCTCTCACACTGTCTCTCTCTCCCTCTCACACTGTCTCTCTCTCCCTCTCACTCTCTCTCTCTACCTCTCACACTGTCTCTCTCTCCCTCTCACACTGTCTCTCTCTACCTCTCACACTCTCTCCCTCTCACACTGTCTCTCTCTTCATTCCTCTCTTTATTTCTCTCAACATACACAAACTCTCTTCTTAATATGGGGTTTCCATAATAAATTGTGTGAAACAGTTACACGCCTTCTATTCCACACACACACACACACACACACACACACACACACACACACACACACACACACACACACACACACACACACACACACACACACACACACACACACACACACACACACACACACACACACACACACACACACACACACACACGCACACACACACACACACACACTCTCTCTCTCTCTCTTTCCTCCAATCAACTCTTGCTTTCTTGCCTGACAGACTAACTACAGAGTTCGCCAATGTTAGCTGATTAGTTACAAAGCTGGGACAGTTTCCAAATGAATTGCATTGGTAGACACAGGACAAAACAAGCAACTTGTTAGCTGGGTATGTAAACAAATATCCGACTCAGCTTATGAGCTCCACTGCGCTGGCATCTTAGTCCCTAACACGACAGCAAAGCTGTCTAACAATAGGAACACCTGTGATTATCTGCACCTAGCAAACATGACAAACCATAACCTAAGCCCAACAGATAAACATGAATTCCTCTAGGCTTCATTTTGGTGGCTAGTTAGCTGGTTGTCTTGATGGCTAGCTAGTGAAAGTGACAGCTGAGGTTGACTCTTCGTGAGCGCAGGCCAAATTTACACACATCTTCTCTTGCCTGACAGACTACTGTAACTACGACAACAGGGTTCTAAAGGGAGAATTATTAATAATGCAGCCAGATCTCGGATCAGTATTTGATCATGCATTCCTTATTGTCCATGCCGCCATTACCCTAGGCCCGCACTTACAGCCCTGGCTTCACTACCCTGATCACCATACACATCCTCAATGGGACGGACACACACACAGGGCGAGAGAGAGAGACAAGGGGTGGGAGAAGATGTATAGAAAGTAGGGGGTGATAAAGAACCTTGCAGATTTTTTTGCACATGTTAAACATTATTTCACATGTGTTTTTGGAACACTTCACACGTGGTGATACAAAGTATTTCACATGTGTTTTTGGAACACTTCACACGTGGTGATACACAGTATTTCACATGTGTTTTTGGAACACTTCACACGTGGTGATACACAGTATTTCACATGTGTTTTTGGAACACTTCATACGTGGTGATACACAGTATTTCACATGTGTTTTTGGAACACTTCACACGTGGTGATACAAAGTATTTCACATGTGTTTTTGGAACACTTCATACGTGGTGATACACAGTATTTCACATGTGTTTTTGGAACACTTCATACGTGGTGATACACAGTATTTCACATGTGTTTTTGGAACACTTCATACGTGGTGATACACAGTATTTCACATGTGTTTTTGGAACACTTCATACGTGGTGATACACAGTATTTCACATGTGTTTTTGGAACACTTCATACGTGGTGATACACAGTATTTCACATGTGTTTTTGGAACACTTCATACGTGGTGATACACAGTATTTCACATGTGGTTTTGGAACACTTCACACGTGGTGATACACAGTATTTCACATGTGTTTTTGGAACACTTCACACGTGGTGATACACAGTATTTCACATGTGGTTTTGGAACACTTCACACGTGGTGATACACAGTATTTCACATGTGTTTTTGGAACACTTCATACGTGGTGATACACAGTATTTCACATGTGGTTTTGGAACACTTCACACGTGGTGATACACAGTATTTCACATGGTGATGCCGTGCAAACATTGAGTCATTAGGATGTCAACTGAACATCATCGTCTTTTCAATTTACATATTTGACACAAATGATTATATTGTGTATGTTTATACAGTATTTATTTTTCAGCATATTAGATTTGAACTCGCAACCTCTGGGTTCACAGAATTTGGATCTTGCTGCTATGCCAACATGTCTGCGTAAATAATTGATTTCACCTGTATTCCTACACTCAGATTTCTTTTAAATACCCTCAAGAAAATCTAGTATATTTATATATGTGATTCAGGAGTATCATTAAAACAGAATAATATGCACAACCAACATTAGACAACTACACAGAAAACCCCAAAATTGCTGAAATGAATAAATGATTTCAATGGTTATATATTTTTTATTTATTTAACCTTTATTTAACCAGGTAGGCTAGTTGAGAACAAGTTCTCATTTACAACTGCGACCTGGCTAAGATAAAGCAAAGCAGTGCGACACAAACAACAACACAGAGTTACACATGGAATAAACAAGCGTACAGTCAATAACACAATAGTTAAAAAGAAAGTCTATTTACAGTGTGTGCAAATGGCGTGAGGAGGTAAGGCAATAAATAGACCATAGTAGCGAAGTAATTACAATTTAGCAAATTAACACTGGAGTGATAGATGTGCAGATGATGATGTGTAAGTAGAAATATTTTGTGCAAAAAAACAGAAAAGTACATTAAAAACAACATGGGGATGAGGTGGGTAGATTGGGTGGGCTATGTACAGCTGCAGCGATTGGTTAGCTGCTCAGATAGCTGATGTTTAAAGTTAGTAAGGGAAATATAAGTTTCCAGCTTCAGCGATTTTTGCAATTCTTTCGAGTCATTAGCAGCAGAGAACTGGAAAGAAAGGCAGCCAAAGGAGGTGTAGTCTTTGGGGATGACCAGTGAGATATACCTGCTGGAGTGCGTGCTACAGGTGGGTATTGTTATCATGACCAGTGAGCTGAGATAAGGCAGAGCTTTACCTAGAATAGACTTATAGATGACCTGGAGCCAGTGGGTCTGGCGGTGAATATGCACTGTGATAGAATGCATCCAGTTTGCTGAGTAGAGTGTTGGAGCTATTTTGAAAATGACATCGCCGAAGTCGAGGATCGGTAGGATAGTCAGTATGTAATGGCGGCGTGAGTAAAGGAGGAGGCTTTGTTGTGAAATAGGAAGCCGATTCTAGATTTTATTTTGGATTGGAGATGTTTAATATGAGTCTGGAAGGAGAATTTACAGTCTAGCCAGACACCTAGGTATTTGTAGTTGTCCACATATTCTAAGTCAGAACCGTCCAGAGTAGTGATGCTCGTCGGGCGGGCGGGTGAGGGCAGCGAAAGGTTGAAAAGCATGCATTTAGTTTTACTAGCGTTTAAGAGCAGTTGGAGGCCACGGAAGGAGTGTTGTATGGCATTGAAGCTTGTTTGGAGGTTTGATAACGCAGTATCCAAAGAAGGGCCATATACCGAATGGTGTCGTCTGCGTTAGAGGTGGATCAGGGAATCAGCCGCAGCAAGAGTGACATCTTTGATATATACAGAGAAAAGATTTGGCCCGAGAATTGAACCATGTGGTACTCCCATAGAGTCTGCCAGAGGTCCGGACAACAGGCCCTCTGATTTGACACACTGAACTCTGTCTGAGAAATAGTTGGTGAACAGTCATCGAGGCAGTCATTTGAGAAACCAAGGCTGTTGAGTCTACCGATAAGAATGTGGTGATTGACAGAGTCGAAAGCCTTGGCCAGGTCGATGAAGACGGCTGCACAGTACTGTATTTTATCAATGGCGGTTATGATATCATTTAGTACCTTGAGCGTGGCCGAGGTGCACCCATGACCAGCTCGGAAACCGGATTGCACAGCAGAGAAGGTACGGTGGGATTCGAAATGGTCAGTGATCTGTTTATTAACTTGGCTTTTCGAAGACTTTAGAAAGGCAGGGACGGATGGATATAGGTCTGTATCAGTTTGGGTCTAGAGTGTTACCCCCTTTGAAGAGGGGGATGACCGCGAAAGCTTTCCAATCTTTAGGTATGTCAAACGATACGAAAGAGAGGTTGAAGAGACTGGTAATAGGGTTTGCAACAATTGCGATGGATAATTTAGAAAGAGAGGGTCCAGGTTGTCTAGCCCAGCTAATTTTTACGGGTCCAGGTTTTGCAGCTCTTTTTAGAACATCATCATTCTGGATTTGGGTGAAGGAGAAGCTTGGGAGGCTTGGGCAAGTAGCTGCGGGGGGTGTGGAACTGTTGGCCGGGGTTGGGGAAGCCAGGAGGAAAGCATGGTCAGCCGCAGAGAAATTGTATTTATTTATTTCACCTTTATTTAACCAGGTAGGCAAGTTGAGAACAAGTTCTCATTTACAATTGCGACCTGGCCAAGAGAAAGCAAAGCAGTTCGACACATACAACAACACAGAGTTACACACGGAGTAAAACAAACATACAGTCAATAATACAGTACAAACAAGTCTATATACGATGTGAGCAAATGAGGTGAGATAAGGGAGGTAAAGGCAAAAAAAGGCCATGGTTGCAACGTAAATACAATATAGCAAGTAAAACACTGGAATGGTAGATTTGCAGTGGAAGAATGTGCAAAGTAGAAATAAAAAATAATTGGGTGCAAAGGAGCAAAATAAATAAATATTAAATACAGTAGGGAAAGAGGTAGTTGTTTGGGCTAAATTATAGGTGGGTTATGTACAGGTGCAGTAATATGTGAGCTGCACTGACAGTTGGTGCTTAAAGCTAGTGAGGGAGATAAGTGTTTCCAGTTTCAGGGGGGACTTTACCTAGCAGGGTCTTGTAGATGACATGGAGCCAGTGGGTTTGGCGACGAGTATGAAGCGAGGGCCAGCCAACGAGAGCTTACAGGTCGCAATGGTGGGTAGTATTTGGGGCTTTGCTGACAAAACAGATTTCACTGTGATAGACTGCATCCAATTTGTTGAGTAGGGTATTAGAGGCTATTTTGTAAATGACATCGCCGAAGTTGAGGATTGGTAGGATGGTTCGTTTTACGAGGGTATGTTTGGCAGCATGAGTGAAGGATGCTTTGTTGCGAAATAGGAAGCCAATTCTCGATTTAACTTTGGATTGGTGATGTTTGATATGGGTCTGGAAGGAGAGTTTACAGTCTAACCAGACACCTAAGTATTTGTAGTTGTCCACGTATTCTAAGTCAGAGCCGTCCAGAGTAGTGATGTTGGACAGGCGGGCAGGTGCAGGTAGCGATCGGTTGAAGAGCATGCATTTAGTTTTACTTGTATTTAAGAGCAATTGGAGGCCACGGAAGGAGAGTTGTATGGCATTGAAGCTTGCCTGGAGGGTTGTTAACACAGTGTCCAAAGAAGGGCCAGAAGTATACAGAATGGTATTGTCCGCGTAGAGGTGGATCAGAGACTCACCAGCAGCAAGAGCGACCTGATTGATGTATACAGAGAAGAGAGTCGGTCCAAGAATTTAACCCTGTGGCACCCCCATAAAGACTGCCAGAGGTCCGGACAGCAGACCCTCCGATTTGACACACTGAACTCTATCAGAGAAGTAGTTGGTAAACCAGGCGAGGCAATCATTCGAGAAAATGAAATGCTTATTGAAATTCTCGATTATCGTGGATTTTTCGGTAGTGACAGTGTTACCTAGCCTCAGTGCAGTGGGCAGTTGGGAGGAGGTGCTCTTATTCTCCATGGACTTTACAGTGTCCCAAAACCTTTTGGAGCTACAGGATGCAAATTTCTGTTTGAAAAAGCTAGCCTTTGCTTTCCTGACTGACTGTGTGTATTGGTTCCTAACTTCCCTGAAAAGTTGCGTATCGCGAGAACTATTCGATGCTGTTGCAGTCTGCCACAGGATGTTTTTGTGTTGGTCGAGGGCAGTCATGTCTGGAGTGAACCAAGGGCTATATCTGTTCTTAGTTCTACATTTTTTGAAAGGGGCATGCTTATTTAAGATGGTGAGGAAATTACTTTTAAAGAACGTCCAGGCATCCTCGACTGACGGGATGAGGTAAATCTCCGTCCAGGATACCCGGGACAGTCGATTAGAAAGGCCTGCTCGCAGAAGTGTTTTAGGGTGCGTTTGACAGTGATGAGGGGTGGTCGTTTGACTGCAGACCCATAGTGGATGCAGGCAATGAGGCAGTGATCGCTGAGATCCTGATTGAAAACAGCAGAGGTGTATTAGCAGGTCAAGTTGGTCAGGATAGTATCTATGAGGGTGCCCATGTTTATGGATTTAGGGTTTACCTGGTGGGTTCGTTGATAATTTGTGTGAGATGGAGGGCATCTAGGACTGCCGGGGTGTTAAGCATATCCCAGTTTAGGTCACCTAACAGAACGAACTCTGAATATAGATGGTGGGCAATCAATTCACATATAGTGTCCAGGGCACAGCTGGGAGCTGGGGGGGTCTATAACAGGTGGCAACAGTGAGAGACTTATCTCTGGAAAGATTAGTTTTTTAAATTAGAAGCTCGAACTGTTTGGACATAGACCTGGAAAGTATGGCAAAACTTTGCAGTCTGTCTTTGCAGTAGATTGCAACTCCTCCCACAGTGCAGATAGCACTCTTTTGCTAAGTGCTAAGATGTATTGTAGGTGATCGATCTGTAGACTTCTGAGAATGCTACAGACTTTTTGCAGAAAGATTAGCGTCCCAAAAATTTAGAGGTTGTGAGTTCAAATCCCTGGTGTAGTTATATTGAAAAGTCAACACTAAGTGATCATGTTTGTTGACACTATTTTTGCTGAACAGCAGGGTGGCCACTCTGGGTGGCCACTCAGCAACAGTACTGACTCCATTTATAGACAATTTGTCTTACCATGGACTGATGAACATCAAGGCTTTTAGAGATACTTTTGTAACCCTTTCCAGCTTTATGCAAGTCAATAATTCTTTAATCTTAGGTCTTCTGAGATCGTTTTTGTTTGAGGCATGGTTCACATCAGGCAATGCTTCTTGGGAATAGCAAACTTACATTTTGTGAGTGTTTTTATAGGGCAAGGCAGCTCTAACCAACATCTCCAATCTTGTCTCATTGATTGGACTCCAGGTTAGCTTACTCCTGACTCCAATTAACAAAGGAATCACATACTTTGTCTTGCAACTGCATGTAGTTTCATGTTGCTTTTACATGTTGACACGTTATCACATTAACTTCACCTAAGATCACGTGATCACATGAAATTCATGTTTTTTTTCATAACGGGGGGGGGGGTGTAAAAGGTAGAAGGGGTTCAACAATTTTGCAGGAGGGAGATATAGAGAGTGAGAGAAACCTCCCAAATGGTAAGTATCTTGTTAAAGTGACCAAATAAATAGAACATAAATCATTAAAATTCTTGTACTGTTTGTGTTTAGGCCCTCCAGCCAAAGTATCTTCCATTCAACTGCTACAGGGACGTGGATGTGTTTCCAAAGTTTTGCCTCTACTTCAGGCGAGCCTCCCACCCACCCACACTCTCCTGGCTTGCATGTCTATTACTAATGCATCAGCAGATGAACTTCAGAACCCACAAACCCACCAGGGTTCTATTTAAAGATTCCTGCCTATTGATTCCAACAAGTTCCATTTCTATGGAAACGCAGGCCAATAAAAAATTATTTGTGCCGCAGATGGCGACAGGGCTATTGTTGTTATAATATCATGCATGGTTAGGCATTAGCATTGTGTGTGTGTGTGTGTGTGTGCGTGCATGTGTGCGTGTGAGAGAGAGAGAAAGAGAGAGAGAGAGAGAGAGAGAGAGAGAGAGAGAGAGAGAGAGAGAGAGAGAGAGCGAGAGAGTGAAGAGAGAGAGAGAGTGAAGAGAGAGAGAAGAGAGAGAGAGAGAGAGAGTGAAGAGAGAGTGAAGAGAGAGAGAGAGAGAGAGAGAGAGAGAGAGAGAGAGAGAGAGAGAGAGAGAGAGAGAGAGAGAGAGAGAGAGAGAGAGAGAGAGAGAGAGAGAGAAGAGAGAGAGCGGGGAAAAAAGAGAGAGAAAGGGAGAAGGAGAGAGAGAGAAAGAAAGGGAGAGAGAGAGAGGGTGGAGGAGAGAAAAAGAGAGATAAATTAGCCAAACAAATATGCCTCAGCAATTTATTGCGATGGGATCAATGGGGTATTGAGCCGGTTCTGTTCGGTTCACACCCGGTTGGCAGGTGGGCGTTGGATGAAATGAATAGAAGGAAAGGGGACACCTAGTCAGTTGCACAACTGAATGCATAAAGGGAATGAATTATAAGGGGGAAGAGGACCAAATTATTAGGGTGAGGCACATGGGCTACTAACAGGTTACTACACAACATACACTTAGTATTATTTTCTTAGCTACAGTATTCATATCTCCCTGGCGTATTATGTAATTTATGCAGCAGCATACAAGACATTTTTGGACTCACCATGTTGTGCTGTGCGTCGGTCCTTCATGGGCAAATTTTGTGATCAAACTTTGTCATTAAAGTCTGGCATTCTCTGGATTTATGGTGAATTCAAGACAACTGTGAACTCCAAAAAAATAAATAATCCTGATGTCATCAGTGATCTTCAGGGCTGTAGCTCTAGAAAGAGGCCAGCGTTCTCGAGTTACTATTCCGAGTTGGATGAAAGTTCAAAACGTATTTTCCCAGTCGTAGCTCGAACGTATTTTCCCAGTCGTAGCTCGTTTTCCCCGAGATCCCAGTTGTCTTGAACTCACTGACATCAGATTTTGCAATTCCAAGTTAACAGTTGTTGCGTCATTGACATGCTTCATTGACAGCATGGCCAATGTTGAATGTTTATCATTTTAAACTAAGAAAAGAGACCCTTAATCTTAGATTTGTGACTATACAGCTAATCCACTGATTAGCAAGCTGATGATTGCTTTGCAATACTTGCAGTTAGCCACTGATTCCTTCCAAACCCCTCATTGTGGAATTTTCAACTTATTGTGTAATGTTTATGTCTAATGGCCGATGAGCACCGATAGGTTTTATCTTTAATTTCGCTTCATCATTTCTCTTCATATGACAAGGATTGAAAAGGATTTGCCAGTAGATTGACTTGATTCATGAGACTGCTAGCTAAGATTTTGAAAGTATGACGCTGACATGATCAGTCCAATCAAAGTACTGTAGATATCAAATCAAATCAAATCAAATCAAATTTTATTTGTCACATACACATGGTTAGCAGATGTTAAATGCGAGTGTAGCGAAATGCTTGTGCTTCTAGTTCCGACAATGCAGTGATAACCAACAAGTAATCTAACTAACAATTCCAAAACTACTGTCTTATACACAGTGTAAGGGGATAAGGAACATGTACATAAGGATATATGAATGAGTGATGGTACAGAGCAGCATACAGTAGATGGTATCGAGTACAGTATATACATATGAGATGAGTGTGTAGACAAAGTAAACAAAGTGGCATAGTTAAAGTGGCTAGTGATACATGTGTTACATAAGGATGCAGTCGATGATGTAGAGTACAGTATATACATATGCATATGAGATGAATAATGTAGGGTAAGTAACATTATATAAGGTAGCATTGTTTAAAGTGGCTAGTGATATATTTACATAATTCCCATCAATTCCCATTATTAAAATGGCTGGAGTTGGGTCAGTGTCAATGACAGTGTGTTGGCAGCAGCCACTCACTGTTAGTGGTGGCTGTTTAACAGTCTGATGGCCTTGAGATAGAAGCTGTTTTTCAGTCTCTCGGTCCCAGCTTTGATGCACCTGTACTGACCTCGCCTTCTGGATGATAGCGGGGTGAACAGGCAGTGGTTCGGGTGGTTGATGTCCTTGATGATCTTTATGGCCTTCCTGTAACAACGGGTGGTGTAGGTGTCCTGGAGGGCAGGTAGTTTGCCCCCGGTGATGCGTTGTGCAGTCCTCACTACCCTCTGGAGAGCCTTACGGTTGAGGGCGGAGCAGTTGCCGTACCAGGCGGTGATACAGCCCGCCAGGATGCTCTCGATTGTGCATCTGTAGAACTTTGTGAGTGCTTTTGGTGACAAGCCGAATTTCTTCAGCCTCCTGAGGTTGAATAGGCGCTGCTGCGCCTTCTTCACGACGCTGTCAGTGTGAGTGGACCAATTCAGTTTGTCTGTGATGTGTATGCCGAGGAACTTAAAACTAGCTACCCTCTCCACTACTGTTCCATCGATGTGGATAGGGGGGTGTTCCCTCTGCTGTTTCCTGAAGTCCACAATCATCTCCTTAGTTTTGTTGACGTTGAGTGTGAGGTTATTTTCCTGACACCACACTCCGAGGGCCCTCACCTCCTCCCTGTATGCCGTCTCGTCGTTGTTGGTAATCAAGCCTACCACTGTTGTGTCGTCCGCAAACTTGATGATTGAGTTGGAGACGTGCGTGGCCACGCAGTCGTGGGTGAACAGGGAGTACAGGAGAGGGCTCAGAACGCACCCTTGTGGGGCCCCCGTGTTGAGGATCAGCGGGGAGGAGATGTTGTTGCCTACCCTCACCACCTGGGGGCGGCCCGTCAGGAAGTCCAGTACCCAGTTGCACAGGGCGGGGTCGAGACCCAGGGTCTCGAGCTTGATGACGAGCTTGGAGGGTACTATGGTGTTGAATGCCGAGCTGTAGTCGATGAACAGCATTCTCACATAGGTATTCCTCTTGTCCAGGTGGGTTAGGGCAGTGTGCAGTGTGGTTGAGATTGCATCGTCTGTGGACCTATTTGGGCGGTAAGCAAATTGGAGTGGGTCTAGGGTGTCAGGTAGGGTGGAGGTGATATGGTCCTTGACTAGTCTCTCAAAGCACTTCATGATGACGGAAGTGAGTGCTACGGGGCGGTAGTCGTTTAGCTCAGTTACCTTAGCTTTCTTGGGAACAGGAACAATGGTGGCCCTCTTGAAGCATGTGGGAACAGCAGACTGGTATAGGGATTGATTGAATATGTCCGTAAACACACCGGCCAGCTGGTCTGCGCATGCTCTGAGGGCGCGGCTGGGGATGCCGTCTGGGCCTGCAGCCTTGCGAGGGTTAACACGTTTAAATGTCTTACTCACCTCGGCTGCAGTGAAGGAGAGACCGCATGTTTCCGTTGCAGGCCGTGTCAGTGGCACTGTATTGTCCTCAAAGCGGGCAAAAAGTTATTTAGTCTGCCTGGGAGCAAGACATCCTGGTCCGTGACTGGGCTGGATTTCATCTTGTAGTCCGTGATTGACTGTAGACCCTGCCACATGCCTCTTGTGTCTGAGCCGTTGAATTGAGATTCCACTTTGTCTCTGTACTGACGCTTAGCTTGTTTAATAGCCTTGCGGAGGGAATAGCTGCACTGTTTGTATTCAGTCATGTTGCCAGACACCTTGCCCTGATTAAAAGCAGTGGTTCGCGCTTTCAGTTTCACGCGAATGCTGCCATCAATCCACGGTTTCTGGTTAGGGAATGTTTTTATCGTTGCTATGGGAACGACATCTTCGACGCACGTTCTAATGAACTCGCACACCGAATCAGCGTATTCGTCAATATTCCCATCTGACGCAATACGAAACATGTCCCAGTCCACGTGATGGAAGCAGTCTTGGAGTGTAGAGTCAGCTTGGTCTGACCAGCGTTGGACAGACCTCAGCGTGGGAGCCTCTTGTTTTAATTTCTGCCTGTAGGCAGGGATCAGCAAAATGGAGTCGTGGTCAGCTTTTCCGAAAGGGGGCGGGGCAGGGCCTTATATGCGTCGCGGAAGTTAGAGTAACAATGATCCAAGGTTTTACCACCCCTGGTTGCGCAATCGATATGCTGATAAAATTTAGGGAGTCTTGTTTTCAGATTGGCTTTGTTAAAATCCCCAGCTACAATGAATGCAGCCTCCGGATAAATGTTTTCCAGTTTGCAAAGAGTTAAATAAAGTTTGTTCAGAGCCATCGATGTGTCTGCTTGGGGGGATATATACGGCTGTGATTATAATCGAAGAGAATTCTCTTGGAAGATAATGCGGTCTACATTTGATTGTGAGGAATTCTAAATCAGGTGAACAGAAGGATTTGAGTTCCTGTATGTTTCCTTCATCACACCATGTCCCGTTAGTCATGAGGCATACGCCCCGCCACTCTTCTTACCAGAGAGATGTTTGTTTCTGTCCGCGCGATGCGTGGAGAAACCCGTTGGCTGCACCGCCCTGGATAGCGTCTTCCCAGTAAGCCATGTTTCCGTAAAGCAGAGAACGTTGCAGTCTCTGATGTCCCTCTGGAATGCCACCCTTGCTCGGATTTCATCAACCTTGTTGTCGAGAGACTGGACATTGGCAAGAAGAATACTGGGAAGTGGTGCGCGATGTGCCCTTTTTCGGAGTCTGACCAGAACACCGCCGCGTTTCCCTCTTTTTCGTAGTCGTTTCCTTGGGTCGCTGCAAGCGATCCATTCCGTTGTCCTGTTTGTAAGGCAGAACACAGGATCCGCGTCGCGGAAAACATATTCTTGGTCGTACTGATGGTGAGTTGACGCTGATCTTATATTCAGTAGTTCTTCTCGACTGTATGTAATGAAACCTAAGATGACCTGGGGTACTAATGTAAGAAATAACACGTAAAAAAACAAAAAACTGCATAGTTTCCTAGGAACGCGAAGCGAGGCGGCCATCTCAGTCGGCACCGGAAGTCGCTATAACGTGATTTGACGTCATTTTATCTGTGGCCAATGACCTTGAGCCTTCTTGGATGGGTACTTCTAATGTAACTCTATGGGCAGCACCCAAGCAGCTTGAATTTTCAAGCTCTACCCTTAGACTTGGCAGTGATGTAGTGTCCCCATGAGTGATAGAACACTGAGCCAATCATGGCGCAACGCTCCATATTTTCTGCTGGCTTGCCCCACCACCACAGAAAGCACTGAGCTAGGCTTAAACACCTGCATTTTGGAGCGGCCTTACTCTAAAATGAGACCATGTTTGTATGTGGCTTTAACCCAATTATATATATTTTTCTTTTACATTGTTTGCATAACATGCAAAACAGGCAAGCAATTTTTTGGGGTGCAAAAAAAAATGCTCTGCCCCACCTGCCCTGAATGACGAGTTGCCACTGGGTCATTGTCATGCGCAAGACATCTAGAACCAGGATACCAGAGAGAGAGGGCAGGGGTCCTAAATGAAGTGGCAGAAATGTTCATTCAACATAGACCTACAATTGTAGCTCATGCCACAACTCCTCTGTATTAACTAGATATGAGAATGGTAACATTGCGCAGCTGAAGTTAATGTAACATTTGAGCATAAGAGCCCTGCCTGTATTTCCTGACAGTCTAGAATAGAGCCCCAGCAGAGCAGTAATGAAAATCTATCGCTGATTTCTGCTTCCTCCAGGGTTTTAGATAACATCAGCCAGACCCAGTATAGTACCATTCAATCCCTATCTAACTCCCATTCACTTTCCCCAGCCTAGTTTAGTCTGGGTATAAGTTTCCCATTAGGAACAGATCTAGGACCTGCTACCCTCTTCAAATTCTTACTTACTTACTGCTTGTGGTTTACTGTGTGGCTTACTTTTTTAACGCGGAAGGTGTTCAAAGTGTCGTCGTGGTGCGGCAATGTTCTCCATTGGCAGGTAATCTGTTTTACTATGGAAACTGGATCTTCAAAGAGGCTGCACCCCCAACCACGTCCACAAAGCCCACAATGCATTCTCAATTACAGGCTACAAACATCTCGAACAACCACCTTACTGTATGTGCTCACCAAGAGCCTGGGGAGAGTATTTCAGAGATAATTTCTGGGGAGAGTATTTCCGAGATATTTCAGTGATCTTCTCTACCACTCTCTCTCTCTCTCTCTCTCTCCCTACCTGTTTCTCTTCCTCTCTTTCTCTCACTTTCTTTCTCCCCAGTGCTCAAATGCACAGGCTAGTCATTAATGCACAAACATACGCACACACATTAACACACACACACTCCCTTTCTCTCACACAAACAACCCCACATACAAACAGTCCGTCTCTCACCAGTTTTTCCCGTGCGTGCCTCTATGTACTGAGGGTCCTGTAAAAGTAGGCTAAGTAGCAGTGTGTGAAGAACGAGGGAGCTTCATGTCTCCCTTCTCTTCTCCATCAGCCTCCACCAGCTCAGTGGGGGACACTAATTTACTTTATGGAATATTACTTTCTCTCCTTCCCCTCCGTTTCCATGGCAGCTGCTATAAAAAGATTATCTTCCCGACGTTGTTGTTTGGTTTTTAATTCCCAGGAAGAAGCACCCTTATTGATTTGAATTTGTCTGATGTTTGGAGCATTTGGGAGGATTAACATAGCATTCCTGTACTTGCTTCAGACTAAATATACTCATTTACAGTAATCCATGCTTTTATCACCCAGGCCGTAATTACAGCCCGTTACAAACTCAATACTTTCTGTCCTCATCACACCAAGTCAATCAGCCCCGCCAATGGTCAGACCTGGTATTGGAACCAGCAACCCTCCGGTTACTGGATGGTCCCCCTAACCTCGAGACTGTTAGGTTATTAATTGAGGAGACATGTCCACCAGAGTTAGTAGGAAACATGAATGACTTCATCTGCCTTTCAACACAGTATTTATCAACTCAGTCACCTTTCGTGACTACTCCCACAGAGACTGCCATCCACTCCATTGATGATCCTTTGCTCTTGTCTTGCAGGGTGGTACGGGAGCACCTGGGGGAACAGGAAGTGGCCATCTCCTTAACGATCCCCTTGGTGGAGGAGGGGGACCTGGGAAACTACTCCTGCTATGTAGAGAACGGCAACGGGAGACGGCAGGCCAGCATCCAACTCTCCAAAAGAGGTAAGGAAGGGTTCTCTCACACACCCATAATGCACAAAACACTCTCCAAATGGGGTGTAGGTGAACCACATTTTCTAGGTCATTTAGCTGATGATTTTATAGCCCAGACAGCATATGTCTCTCTCCTCCCTACATTTACATTTTAGTAAGTTACAATTAGTGCATTCATCTTTAGATAGCTAGGTGTGACATCACATTGCAATCATATAAAGTACTTTTTCCCTCAAAGTATTGAGGGGCATAGTGAGAGTTATTTAGGATACTCTTCAAATTGGAAGGGTTTCAGATGTTTTCCAGAAGATGATCAGGGACTCTCTCTCTTTCTCCATCTCTCTATCCATACCCTTCTTCCAGTATTCCTCCTATCCATCCTTCTCTCCATCACTCCATCCATACCCCCTTCTAATATTCCTCCTCTCCCTCTCTCTCCATCACTCCATCCATACCCCCTTCTAATTTTCCTCCTCTCCCTCTCTCTCTCTCCATCACTCCATCCATACCCCCTTCTAATTTTCCTCCTCTCCCTCTCTCTCTCTCCATCACTCCATCCATAGCCCCTTCTAATTTTCCTCCTCTCCCTCTCTCTCTCTCCATCACTCCATCCATACCCCCTTCTAATTTTCCTCCTCTCCCTCTCTCTCTCTCCATCACTCCATCCATACCCCCTTCTAATTTTCCTCCTCTCCCTCTCTCTCTCTCCATCACTCCATCCATACCCCCTTCTAATATTCCTCCTCTCCCTCTCTCTCTCTCCATCACTCCATCCATACCCCATTCTAATTTTCCTCCTGTCCCTCCCGCTCTCTCTCATTCAGTCTTCCCACCCACCAGTCTGTGTTAGGTTCAGAGCTCCTTTGTGTTTGCCACCGTAGCAATCAATTTGGGTTTACACTCCGTTTCATTACATTTTCCCTTTTCCTGTTGTTGTTGTCTCTTACATTCGTCCGCACGGCTGCACTGTTATTCTTCCTTCTCTGGCATGACTTGTTCCGGGCTCTCTTTATGGTTGTCACTTAGCAAAAAGAGCTAATTTGATGGTTATTTAAGCAGCAAATAGCTCCTCTGCTTTTCCCAACAGACGAGTACGTTTTGCATACATTTACATAGTGTGTGTGTGTGTGTGTGCGTGCGTGCGTGTGTGTGCGTGCGTGTGTCTGTGTGTGTCTGTGTGTGTGTGTGCGTGCGTGTGTGTGTGTGTGTGTGTGTGTGTGTGTGTGTGTGTGTGTGTGTGTGTGTCTGTGTGTGTGTGTGTCTTTGTAGCCAGTCCAGTTCCATTTCACTGACTGTGGGAGAGAACATAATTTTAAACAGTGTTCTCTCCCTCTGTTCTCTCCAGTGTTCTCTCCAGTGTTCTCTCCAGTGTTCTCTCCCTCTGTTCTCTCCAGTGTTCTCTCCAGTGTTCTCTCCCGTGTTCTCTCCAGTGTTCTCTCCAGTGTTCTCTCCAGTGTTCTCTCCAGTGTTCTCTCCCTCTGTTCTCTCCAGTGTTCTCTCCAGTGTTCTCTCCCGTGTTCTCTCCAGTGTTCTCTCCAGTGTTCTCTTTCTCGTTCTCTCCAGTGTTCTCTCCCTCTGTTCTCTCCAGTGTTCTCTCCAGTGTTCTCTCCCTCTGTTCTCTCCAGTGTTCTCTCCAGTGTTCTCTCCCTCTGTTCTCTCCCTCTGTTCTCTCCAGTGTTCTCTCCAGTGTTCTCTCCAGGGTTCTCTCCCTCTGTTCTCTCCAGTGTTCTCTCCAGTGTTCTCTCCAGTGTTCTCTCCCTCTGTTCTCTCCCTCTGTTCTCTCCAGTGTTCTCTCCAAATCATATCTAATCAAATCAAATCAAATTTTATTTGTCACATACACATGGTTAGCAGATGTTAATGCGAGTGTAGCGAAATGCTTGTGCTTTTAGTTCCGACAATGCAGTGATAACCAACAAGTAATCTAACTAACAATTCCAAAACTACTGTCTTATACACAGTGTAAGGGGATAAAGAATATGTACATAAGGATATATGAATGAGTGATGGTACAGAGCAGCATACATTAGATGGTATCGAGTACAGTATATACATATGAGATGAGTATGTAGACAAAGTAAACAAAGTGGCATAGTTAAAGTGGCTAGTGATACATGTATTACATAAGGATGCAGTCGATGATGTAGAGTACAGTATATACGTATGCATATGAGATGAATAATGTAGGGTAAGTAACATTATATAAGGTAGCATTGTTTAAAGTGGCTAGTGATATATTTACATCATTTCCCATCAATCCCATTATTAAAGTGGCTGGAGTTGGGTCAGTGTCAATGACAGTGTGTTGGCAGCAGCCACTCAATGTTAGTGGTGGCTGTTTAACAGTCTGATGGCCTTGAGATAGAAGCTGTTTTCAGTCTCTCGGTCCCAGCTTTGATGCACCTGTACTGACCTCGCCTTCTGGATGATAGCGGGGTGAACAGGCAGTGGTTCGAGTGGTTGATGTCCTTGATGATCTTTATGGCCTTCCTGTAACATCGGGTGGTGTAGGTGTCCTGGAGGGCAGGTAGTTTGCCCCGGTGATGCGTTGTGCAGACCTCACTACCCTCTGGAGAGCCTTACGGTTGAGGGCGGAGCAGTTGCCGTACCAGGCGGTGATACAGCCCGCCAGGATGCTCTCGATTGTGCATCTGTAGAAGTTTGTGAGTGCTTTTGGTGACAAGCCAAATTTCTTCAGCCTCCTGAGGTTGAAGAGGCGCTGCTGCGCCTTCTTCACGACGCTGTCAGTGTGAGTGGACCAATTCAGTTTGTCTGTGATGTGTATGCCGAGGAACTTAAAACTTGCTACCCTCTCCACTACTGTTCCATCGATGTGGATAGGGGGGTGTTCCCTCTGCTGTTTCCTGAAGTCCACAATCATCTCCTTAGTTTTGTTGACGTTGAGTGTGAGGTTATTTTCCTGACACCACACTCCGAGGGCCCTCACCTCCTCCCTGTAGGCTGTCTCGTCGTTGTTGGTAATCAAGCCTACCACTGTTGTGTTGTCCGCAAACTTGATGATTGAGTTGGAGGCGTGCGTGGCCACGCAGTCGTGGGTGAACAGGGAGTACAGGAGAGGGCTCAGAACGCACCCTTGTGGGGCCCCCGTGTTGAGGATCAGCGGGGAGGAGATGTTGTTGCCTACCCTCACCACCTGGGGGCGGCCCGTCAGGAAGTCCAGTACCCAGTTGCACAGGGCGGGGTCGAGACCCAGTGTCTCGAGCTTGATGACGAGCTTGGAGGGTACTATGGTGTTGAATGCGAGCTGTAGTCGATGAACAGCATTCTCACATAGGTATTCCTCTTGTCCAGGTGGGTTAGGGCAGTGTGCAGTGTGGTTGAGATTGCATCGTCTGTGGACCTATTTGGGCGGTAAGCAAATTGGAGTGTGTCTAGGGTGTCAGGTAGGGTGGAGGTGATATGGTCCTTGACTAGTCTCTCAAAGCACTCCAGTGTTCTCTCCAGTGTTCTCTCCCTCTGTTCTCTCCCTCTGTTCTCTCCAGTGTTCTCTCCAGTGTTCTCTCCAGTGTTCTCTCCCTCTGTTCTCTCCAGTGTTCTCTCCAGTGTTCTCTCCCTCTGTTCTCTCCAGTGTTCTCTCCAGTGTTCTCTCCAGTGTTCTCTCCCTCTGTTCTCTCCAGTGTTCTCTCCAGTGTTCTCTCCCTCTGTTCTCTCCAGTGTTCTCTCCAGTGTTCTCTCCCTCTGTTCTCTCCCTCTGTTCTCTCCAGTGTTCTCTCCAGTGTTCTCTCCAGTGTTCTCTCCCTCTGTTCTCTCCAGTGTTCTCTCCAGTGTTCTCTCCCTCCATCCTCTCTCTCTCTCGTTCTCTCTCTATCTCTGTCATGTTAATGATTATCCTGATGTTTATTTCATGTTTCTCCTCCCAGGATGCAGTATTTATGATTTCTGCTCAAGGAAGAAGGGAGGGAGGGAGGCGGGCTCTGTCTGAGGAGGCTTTCCTCATCTGTATGCCAGAGGAATGAAGGAGGGAGAGAGGAAGAGGAAGAGAGGGATGAGGAGAACGAGTGTCAGGGAAATGAAGAGAAGTTGATATAAGAATGAAGGTTACTAATCAATTGAGACACAAAGGAGAGGCCAGAAAGAAACAAAGAGAGGGAGAGAAAATAGGAGAGAAAATGTAGAAGGGGGAGATAGGGAAAGTGTGGTGAAAAGAAAGAGGTGAGGAGAGAAAGAAAGAAAGAGTTGAGATAGACAGGGGACTTGGGGAGCAGTGGAGAGAATCGGGGAGAAAAGCATTTTCTGTTTCTTTTACTGCCAATGAAAACACATTCCCTCCATCAATGTTCATCCCGTGAGAAATCCCACATTGTAATGCAGTGTCACTCAACCCAATTATACCCTGTTTGTGTCATGGTTGTCCGAGACAATGAACCCAATTTTAGATCATCCCTTTCTCTCTCTCCCTCTCTTTCCTCCAACTCATCATAATCCCCCTATCTCTTCCCTGTGGATGTGTTGCATGGCTCAGAGCAGAGCAGAGAGACCAGGGACGACTCTATTACTCTGCACCAGATGCAAACAGCCCCATACGAACCATGCACACACATACAATGATGATGGTGTTGGGAATCATGATTGACTCAATAGTTTTAATTACATTGTCTCTCTCTCTCTCTCTCTCTCTCTCTCTCTCTCTCTCTCTCTCTCTCTCTCTGTCTCTCTCTCTCTGTCTCTGTCTCTGTCTCTCTCTCTCTCTCTCTCTCTCTCTCTCTCTCTCTCTCTCTCTCTCTCTCTCTCTCTCTCTCTCTCTCTCTCTCTCTCTCTCTCTCAGCAGAGCTGATGTACACGGTAGAGTTGGCTGGTGGTTTGGGAGCCATCCTGCTGCTGCTGCTCTTCCTCATCTCTCTGTATAAGTGTTATAAGATTGAGCTCATGCTCTTCTACAGGAGACACTTCGGCAGCGACGACCTGGATGGAGGTAAGGGCTCAGAACCTCAGACCAATAGATGGCTGTTGTGTTTCTCTCCCTGTCTCACTTTCTCTTTTCTCCCCCCCTGCTCTCTACCAATCTTTCTGTCTTCCTCTTTTAACTCTCCCTCCCGTCTCTCTATCTCTCATAATATCCTTTATCAACTACTGTGTGTGAGTGTGCGTGCGTGTGCTTTGACGGTTGTTGAATCGGTCGTTTCTATGAAAGCCATTACTGGTCTTATCCTGGGGGTGGAGACCCAGCAGTCAGAGCCTGCAGCAATAACAGGTTCTCAGGTACACGCACACACCGACACACACACCTCACTGACACCCAGCCCACTGCATCACTCTAAGGATGCATGGGGAAGAGGGGAGACAGATTTTCAATTTGTTCTCCATTTAGAGAGGGATCAGTCTCAATATGTCATGGAATAATGCCCAACCTCCCCTGTGGACCAGCAGATAACTGCTGTCTGCTTTGGGACGGGGTGCTGTGAGGCTGGGACTGGGCCAACTCCCATCCTGCCCAATCAAAGGAAAAAGTCCACCAACAAACTGAAGTGGGAGACCAACTTTTCTTCTTCTCCCAGAAACAGTTAATTCTGTCCTAGTTTGTGCTGGTTGTTGTTGTTGGTCTTGTTTTCATACAGTGTTTGTTATCAATCCTTTGATAGGTTCTTCTCAACATTTTATTCTGGAATTCTACATTGAAGTAGAGTCATGGCCATTTGTGATTTCATCCGTTAGAATCCATTTGAATGGATTACCATGTAATCAAGCTATTTGTGACTAGCGCTGTGGTAGTGGTTGAGGTGTTTGAGGTGTTGTTATTTCAACCGGTCTGTGTTTGGCCCCTCTATCGAGCCTCAAGCCTCTCTCTCCTGCTTCAACGAGCGTCTGAAAAAGCCGGATTTCCTCCCTGGACGACCCAAACACATATTTTGAGGAGGGTCGGTGCAAAGGAAATGTTTTGTTTTGGGAGATCATTGTGACATTTGGAAATGATTATCTGTTCTTTTCACATGTTTTTGAGTGAGTCATGTTTTTAGGTATTTTGGACTACTTGTCTGTTTCAGCCCTGCACATGTGAGTCACTTAGACTGAATCTAGAAATAGAATTCTAGCATGTGTGTGTGTCATGATGAGTGCTTAGATGGTCAGTGTGTCTCTCACTTCCTGCTTCTTCTCCCAACGTTTCTCCCTCTCCCTGACTTTCTCTCCCTCTTTCTCTCCCTCTTCCTCTCTCTCTATCATTCTCTCTTCATCGCTCTTGCCCTCTCCTATTCTCTCTCTCTGTGTCTCTCTCGTGCCCTTTCTCTCACTCTC